>NC_092509.1:84394766-84694766 GCF_047511675.1 Marmota flaviventris | reverse complement strand
TTTTTTAACATCCCTGAAGAAGGTAATCTGTCCACACTCTCATATTTATTTGGCCTCGTCTCCTACAATTTTGCCCCCTCTTCAATTGGCCTGCTTATGTCTCTTCTGGGAAAGCAGGCCCATCTGCCCTGGAGCACATTCCCTTTTGTGGATGTCTCTGCTTGCAGAGTTCTTCTCTCTACAATCTATTTAGGCAGATCCTGACTTTCTTACTCAGATGTGAATGTCTCACTGAAGCATTTTCTGACTTTCTTCTTAAAATGGTGCTACTCATACACTCCTTTCCTGGCCATTAATTTTCCCCTTTCTACTTATTTGTATGTATCACATCAGGTATTTTACCTAATTAGTTTATCATCTATCTACTCAAGCAGAATGTAAGCATTATATAGAGTAAGAATTTGTCTCCTGTGCTCATGGTGGCTGGAATAGTACATGATACATGATAAGTACTCAGTAAGTTTTCATTGAATGGATGCATGAATATATATATATATTAATAAATATTGAAATAGCATGAATGTGCCTAAAGTATCAATGAGATTCTGCTGGTTATTGTGAGAATCATCAGTAGGGAAAAAAAACACATTTTAACAAGATTAGTATAATGAAAAGTGTATTTTAATAAGCCAAGTCTCATTGAAAATCCTATATAATTTCCTAAATGTAAAATATTTGCCAAGGAATATACTAGTCTTAGATAACTTGAATTAATATCTTAAAAACAGACTTAAAATTCAATAGAAATCCTTAAAGAAATGGTAACTCAGACTAGTTTTCAGGAATGATGCAATTTCTAGTTCTAATGAAGTTAACCATGTCATTTTGTTTGTTTGCAATTTGGTCTCCTTTAATAATTAGTTGCAAATCACAATCGCCATATAATGCTGGTTTGATACTCCAGTATTTGCCAGGAGAAAAAATTAAAGCCAAGCAAAGAAAACTCTTAAGCATAACAACTCATTCACTCTTCAAAACTTCTTGCTTCTGTTTATTTAGAAAGACTCAGGAATATTCTGAAAATTTTTAAACATATGTTCTTCTTGTGTTGAAAAAATGTTATCGACCCCCAAGTCATTCACTGCACAAATGCAAATTAAATATTTTCCAGTGCCATGGCACCTGCAAGTAAATTAAGGAATCAAATATTTCTTGGGTATTGTTTAACCCAACATAATTTAATGAGAATAAATTTGATTTTCAGAAAGTAAATATGGTTGATAAAAATTCAAATAGTCAATGAACAGATTTCTTGTAACTTCCAGTCCAGACTATTTTATTATACTGTAATAACTCTGATAAAGGCTTATAAAATTATTCATAAAATAAAATGTAAAAATCACCATGATTTCAATTTAAAATGTAGTTAAAGCATAAATCATTGAAAATAACTTGGACATATTTTAAATATTTAATAATGTTTAAAAGAAATAAGTGGATTTTCCATGCTAATATCTGACATAATGCTAAAGCCTTTGAATATAGATCTGTTCAAGGATAGTGAATTCTTTCTCCTACAAATATCAGATTTCCAATTTTAATTTCTTTAAATTGAGGTGAGACTGGAAACCCTCTCATGTGGTAATTTGAAGAGATAATGATTTGAAAGTTTATCATCCCATCTGTTTGTAGTACATTTATACCAACCTAGTAAGAGAGGAATACTTTAAGCAAAGCATTATATTTTTTTATTTCTGCAGTTTCAGAAATAAAAGAAAAAAATTGAGAAGATTTTTTTAAAAATATCTTTTATATTTGTAGATGGACAGAATGCCTTTATTTTATTTGTTTATTTTATGTGATGCTGAGGATCAAACCCAGTGCCTCATGCATGCTAGGCAAGCGTTCTGCCACTGAGCTACAGCTCCAGCCCGAGAAGATATTTTTTAAATGCATTTTTTTCAGATAAATTTGATTTTTCAACAAAATATTATATAACAACAATGAGGTACAGTTAACATAAATAAGGTAATTGACTACTGATTTCACTTCCAAACCCTTAACCATCCCCTCTTAGTTATGTCTTCCAATTGATAATTCTTCAAATCTAAAAGACTGCTTCATCAGTTTTGGGAGAAAAAGTACCAGCAGCTTTAGGAAATGGCCTATTGACCAGAAATTATCAGCTTTCAGTGCCCATCATCATCTGTGTTTTGCAATGGGAAGTTATCTTTGTCTATAATTAAATATTTAAAGCATCTTCATTAAGGACATCTATACAGTACAGTTTAACATTTCCATATCTGTGTTAATCTCAGTAATTGAATGTAAACACTACTATAAGAATATAAGGGAAGAGATATATGTTGCGAATATATTACTTTGCCTCATTCTTGTTAGAAATTAAGTAGTTATCACTGTCATGATGACATAAAAGACTATCAACCTTCAAAAGTATTTATATCACCTTATTAAATACTGGCATTTAGCTAAATATATTTAAATATTTAAATAGAGTTTATTTTTAATAATTTGAATTACTCTTATTTTGATGCCATGTGTATATTTGTAAGGTAAATATACTTTAATGTATCTATAGCATATTTAAAAACTTAAAAGCACTTTATTTATTTCAATTACTCACGATAGCTTGTGCATGCAAAAAGGAGAAATGTAAGTTTATATTTATCTATTTCTTATTCTTCTATGGTAGACACAAATAAACATTAGAGAATGGGTGCAGTGGTGCTCTCCTGGAATCCCAATTTGGGAGGCTGAGGTAGGAGGATCTCAAGTTCAAACAAGCCTCAGCAACTTAGTGAAAACCTGTCTCAAAATTAAAAATTAAAAAAAAGAACAACTGGGGATGTGACTCAGTGGTTGAGTGACCCCTGGGTTCAATCACCAGAAACTAAAAATAAATAAAAATAAATAAAAAGAAAATTTTCAATTGTAGAACAGAACAAAGGGGGAATGGGGCAGTCTTGTTAGAAGAAGAGAAAGTTAATAGTCTTATTCCCTCCATAATATTTTCTTACTTAAAATTATGCATTATGATTATCAATGTGTACACATATATGTATGTATGTGTTTTCAAATAAATTTGTATTAAGAATTATGACATTTAAATCTACAGTGTTTTTAAGATTTTATTATATTTCATACTGTTTATCATGGATACTCTCCGCAATGATTCAGTGACAGCTGTTTTAATATTTATTTCTATACAAACATTTGCATTCTATTTCTAAAAACTCATGATGTTTTAAGAGTTTAATTTTTTAAGCATTTTGTTTTAAAAAATCTCAATAGTTTGAAATTACTGTTTTGTAAAATTTAAGAAACAGTATTTTTTAGGGAACAGTTTTTATTTAGTGCATTCATTATAAATGAAAAAAAATATAAAGTAGTACAGTCAATACCATGATGATTATCCTGATTTTCAAAAATTTTGTTGTTGACATTATTAATAATGAAAGCAACTATTCACCTTGAAAGAAGTTTATGGGTTAGACTATATTATAGGATATGGCTTTAATATGCTAATGTTCCCTATGAAGTTTAAAGAAAATAGACCATGGCAGAGATTTCCTACTAAATCATGTGGTAAATTGGCTCAACATATAGCTTCTACAAATAGAATTGTCTTTAGAAAAAGATACATTGAAAAGATAAATGATCATTTTTTCACCTAAACAGCGTCATCATTCTCAGAATAGTGTTTACTCGTTTTGCAAAATTATACCCAATAATTAAACATTAATGGAACAAAAAATATCTTTCTTTGAACTCTCATTTTGCATTCCAGAAGCATTCTACCCAGATACACAAAGGAAAATCACAATTTTCAATGAATGACACATCCTTTTCAACATTAAGCTAAAATTATTTTGAGAACAAAATAATTTAGTTTCTATAAGCACTGCTCCAGCCAAATATATCAGAATAATCGATGTGCAATGTGCTGCTGATGGTCTTTTCAGTCTATCAAGTCTCCTAAAGAACTAATATTTATTCTGTGTGCTTTCATGATAAACCTCCTTTTACACTTTGATTTCCTAATGAAAAGTTGATAGCTCCTTATAGAGTTCCTACAAAATGGACTATATTCTCATGAAAAATAGGTGTATCAGAAAAAGTGGATAAGGCAATATAAAGTCTTTAAGATAATGTTGCATAAGGCAACAAGAATTACTAACAAAAAAAACTATTTAATGACCTTTATTTCAAAGTTCATGGCAAGAAAAAAAGTTACTGATTGATCATATTTTAAGAAAATATACAATGTAAATATGCAATATATGAAAACTAATTAAAAACTGATTTACTTTCTTTGAAAATATTATGTAATATGCCAAGAATGAGTCTTTAAAAATGTCAGGTTACATAGCTAATATTTTAAGTTTAGATTAAGATTCTTATTCTCTTTATTACTTGAGATCTACATTTAGATCCAGATTATAAGCATAGTATGTTTACCATATATTTCTTAGAGGAATTTATATACTCTACATACTAAATGTGTGTGTATGTGTGTGTGTGTGTGTGTGTGTGTGTGTGTGTTTCTACATATGTCTATGTACCCATATCCTATTTCTCTTTGTGTGGGTTTGATTAATGTCTGCTCATGTATTTTCTCAAGTAACCAATTATTTTTTTCTAGACTTATTATCTAAAGATCATTCTTATTCACTGCCTTGTCTTCTGTCATGCAATTCTTTAGTTTCCAGAGAATATATGAAGCCAAAGAGAATTATTGTGAGGTTATTATTTTATATTTTTACTAAGATGCACATTTCCCATTTTGCCATTTCTGAAATTACGTTTTAAAGTCAAAGTCAAAAGCATGTGTGGGTTGCCAGCAGAGGGATGAATTATGATGCAGTCATCATTGTCTATAGCGATTTAAATCTAGCTGAAACTATAAGAGATGAGAAAGTCACCTCGGTTAAAGTTTGGGATTGGTGTTCTCTCTTTAGTTTGAACTAGCTTATACTGGGCAATGGAAGTAAAGAATGATAAAATAGCTTAATTTTAGACTAGATAATAGCATTTAAAAATGTAAAGAGTTTGATTGATTGAGATAACTTTGTGGAGGATTTTTAGTAGTAACCAGTTATCTATTTGCAAAAAAATTCAACTCTGCTATTCTTTCTGTGAAGTTATGCTATTTCCAATGATATATGAATCCAAAAAGGATATGGTTAATCAAGGACAAGTGTTTCAGTAAACCTTGGTATTCTTCATATGGTTTGAAATAGAATTATCTCTCTTGAATGTGCAAAGCAAGATCCAACCTAAGTATTGAGCATATAAATATAAAATCATATGTTACTGTGATAGTTTGCATAATTGTCATTGGTCATAAAACCTTGGAAAATTTTAAACTGTGGACTACAAAAAAAGTATAACTAAGATTTTGGGTTTTTCCTAAAATAATAAAAACACATTAATGACATATTAAAAAATTCAAAACTAAAATATAGTAAAGTAGCAGAACATAAAATAAATATATGAAAGTCAGTAATTTCTCTATACATTAAAATTGAAATACCTGAAGAAGAAGAAATCAAGAGAATAATTTTATTTATAATGGCCACAGCAATTAGACAGATGAAAGAAATTAAAGGGATATGTATAGGATAAAAAGAACTTAAATTAGCACTATTTCCTGATGATATGATTCTATACCTAGAAGACCCAAAAAGCTCCACAGAAAACTTCTAGAACTAGTAAGTTAATTCAGCAAAGTAGTAGGATATAAAATCAAAACCCATAAATCAAAGGCATTTCTGTATATCAGTGACAAATCCTTTGAGAGGGAAATGAGGGAAACTACCCCATTTATAATAGCCTTAAAAAACAAACAAACAAAAATCTTGGGAAAATCAACTTAACGAAAGAGTGAAAGGTCTATACAATGAAAACTACAGAACCCAGAACCCTAAAGAAAGGAATCAAAGAAGACCTTAGAAGATGGCAAGAGCTACCTTGCTCTTAGATAAGCACAATTAATATTATCAAAATGACCATACTACGAAAAGCACCATACAGATTTAATGCAATTCCAATCAAAATCCCAATGGCATTCCTCATAGACATAGAAAAAGCAATCATGAAATTCATCAGGAAAAATAAGAGTCCCAGAATAGCTAAAGCAATCCTTAACAGGAAGAGTGAAACAGGACCTTAAACTATACTACAGAGCAATAGTAACAAAAACAGCATGGTATTGGCACCAAAACAGACTGGTAGACCAATGGTACAGAATAGAGAGAGGACACAGAGACTAACCCACAAAATTACAATCATCTTATATTAGACAAATGCATTAAAAACATGCATTGGAGAAAAGATAGCCTCTTCAACAAATGATGCTCGGAAAACTGGAAATCCATATGCAACAAAATGAAATTAAACCCCTACCTCTCACCATGCACAAAATGCAACTCAAAATGGATCAAGGACTTAGGAATACAACCAGAGACCCTGCATCTAATAGAAGAGAAAGTAGGCTCTAATCTCCATCATGTGGAATTAGGCCCCAACTTCCTTAATATAGGACTCCTATAGCGCAAGAATTAAAACCAAGAATCAATAAATGGGATGGACTAAAACTAAAAAGTTTTTTTCTCAGCAAAAGAAACCATCTGTGAGGTGAATAGAGAGCTTACATCCTGGGAGCAAATGTTTACCCCTCGCACATCAGATAGAGCACTAATCTCTAGGGTATATAAAGAATTCAAAAAGTTTAAGCACCAAAAATCAAATAACCCAATTAATAAATGAGCCAAGGACCTGAAAAGACACTTCTCAGAGGAGGATATTCAATCAATCCACAAATATATAAAAAAATGTTCATCATCTCTCGCAATTAGAGAAATGCAAATCAAAACTACTCTAAGATATCATCTCACTCCAGTCAGAATGGCAGCTTCTATGAAGACAAACAACAATAAGTGTTGGCAAGGATGTGGGGAAAAAGGTACACTTATACACTGCAAATTGGTACACTTATACACTGCAAAAGGTACACTTATACACTGCAAATTGGTGCAGCCAATATGGAAAGCAGTATGGAGATTTCTTGGAAAACTGGGAATGGAACCACCATTTGACCCAGCTATCCCTCTCCTCAGTCTATACCCAAAGGACTTGAAAACAGCATTCTACTAGGGACACAGCCATATCGGTGTTTATAGCAGCACAATTCACAATAGCTAAACTGTGGAACCAACCTAAATGTTCTTCAGTAGAGGAATGGATACAAAAAATGTGGCATATATATACAATGGAATATTACTCAGCAATAAAAGAGAATAATATCAGGGCATTTGCAGGTAAATGGATGGAATTGAAGAAGATAATGCTAAGTGAAGTTAGCCAATCACCAAAAGACAAATGTGGAATGTTTTCTCTGATATAAGGTGACTGACTCATAGTGAGGTAGGGAGGGGGGCATAGAGCAGAGGGGTATGAGGGGAAGAGAGGGAGAGGAGGTTAGAATGATGGTGGATTGTGATGGACATCATCATCCAAAGTACATGTAGGAAGACATGAATTGTTGTGAACATACTTTATATACCAACAGAGATATGAAAAATTGTGCTCTGTATGTGTAATAAGAATTGCAATGCATTCAGCTGTCATGTATTTAAAAAATAAAATCAATTAAAATAAAAAGAAATATATATTTCAAAAAGATGTTCACACTCCAATTTTCACTATAGAGTTATTCACAAGAGCCAAGTTATTGAAGCAACCTAGGTGGCTATTCACAGAAGCATCACAAAGACAATAAATGTGGTGTAAATAAAATGTGAAATACTATTCAGCTTTAGAAAAGAAATTCCATTATTGAGAACATGTTTAGAATTAGAGAAAATTATTCTAAAGGAAATAACAATTATGCTAAGTGAAATAGGTACAGACAGACAAATAGAACATGTTGTCACTCACATGTTTAATCTGAAATAATTGAATGCTAGAGGGTGATGGGGATGAGATAATAAAATATGATGGTTAATGGGCAAAAGTCTCCACTAGATAGGAGGAATAACTCATCTATATTTTTCTTGTGACTTATTACACAGGGTGGTGAACATAGTTAATAACAGCATAATGTACACCACAAAATAGCCAAGTGTAAATTTTAAGTGTTTTACCATAAAAATTGGTATTTTAGGTGGTATATGTTAATTATAGGTTCAATTATTTTGCATTGCATTATGAAAACATTACAATATTTGTACTTCATAACTATATGAAAATAATTTGACTATTTACAATAAAAACAACTTATTTAAAAGTGCAGCCGGTTGCAGTATCACATGCCTGTAATCCCAGCGACTCTGGAGGCTGAGGCAGGAGGATCAGAAGTTCAAAGCCAGCCTCAGCAAAAGCGAGGCATTAAGCAACGCAATGAGACCTTATCTCTAAATAAAATACAAAATAGTGATGAGGATGAGTGACCCTGAGTTCAATCCCTGGTAGCCTCCCCCACAAAAGAAATGAGTGCTTACAAAGTCTACAAAGCCACTGTGACCCTCACAGAGAAGCTTTTCTCCTCCTCCCACCTCCCGTATATACTGTATGTTAATGATGGTGGCAAACACTAGTCTGGAAGCTTAGAATGAAAAGGAACCATCTAATTTCTGGGTTATCCTCTGCAATATAGAGACAAAGTCAACAACTGAGAGAATACATGCCTTTCCTGAAACTTAGCCTGGTTAGGGTACACAGTAGCTTTGTGCTATAGGAGTAAGGTAAGTGAGAGAGGTTAAGAAATAATAAGAAATATAATAAGAAAAAGCTTGGGAAAATAGTGATGGTTGCAATTAAATTTCTGGATAATTTACTATCTATGGAAAATTATTCCAAGAAAACTTTGATACATAATTGCTTGACAACTTCATGAGTAATGATATCTATCTTGAATTTTTTGCAGGAGGCACTACTCTGAAGGATGTATTGTGAGATTTGTCATTAACTGAAAATTCACAAACTTGGATTCCTCCAAAATAGTTATACTGAGATTCCTAAGACAACCAATGTATGGAAAACTATTTCAGTGTTCTGAGATCCTTATTTATGTCTTCTTCTATGCAGGTTAGGACCTTGATTCATGGGTTTGTTTGTGTTTTTATTCCTTATCCATTTTTTAGGCACCATTATTTTTCACAAATGGGTATTATATCTTTGTACTGTTGCATCAATTGTAATGTTGCTGGACATTTAGGAAGTGTTGAAAAATTTGTTGTTGAAAAATGACATGAACTCACTTGAAGTTATCTTTCAGTACTTATTTGTATATTTGTGAACATTTCCCTAGGAGATAAACTGAGAAGTAGAATAACTGGGCTAAATGGTAGTGCCTCTGAAACTTTGACAGATAATGCTAAATTCTTTTCTATAATTTTACTACTCCTTTATGTGAGTACATTTTGATATTTCTGTATTCATTTTTTAAATTGAAGTTTGTGGACAGATAAGCACCTGAGTGTCAAGAATATAAAGGTATTTTCTTATATTGTATTCTATTGCCACCTCATTCTAAAGATGATGTAAAGTTACTTTTCAGTTGGTCAGGGTAGACAGGTTTACCTTGTTGTGACCTAATTAATCTGACAGGAAGAACTTAAAAGAAAATTTTACTTTGGCTCATGGCTTCAGAGGATTAGTCTCCGGTCCACGGAATCCACTGTTCTGGGTCAAGTGAAGTAGCACATCAAGGTAAAGGACGGGTTGGAGGAAAGCTGTTTCATTCACAGCAGCTAGGAAGCAGGGTCTGGGAGAAAGGGACCACGGGAAGATTAAAAACCCTACCTGGGAACATCCCCAGTGACCCATCTCCTCCAAACATGACCTCTCCTACCAAGAGTTACCACCCAGCCTCAACTAGAATGGATTAGATAGGTTATAGTGCTCACACTCCAAGCTCACACTCCAGGGAGCATTTCTCCTTGTATTAACACAGGAGCCTTTGGGAAACACCTCATATCCAAACCACAACAACCAGTATTCCTCTTGGAAATATTTTTATGTATATTTTAAGACAGGAGTTCAATATCATTTTTCTATAACTATTTATCATTTTTACCTAGCTTGCTCTTTCTCTTAATTATGTTTTTTCTCCTTTGTATTTTCTTAGGCTATTTTATTTCTTCTACAAGATTGAGATTTATACATTTTTTTTTATATCATTATGCTGTTTCCTCCTAAGATTTTGCCAAAACATTTAGGCTAAAAAAAAAAATAGGGAATTAATATCCTCTTCCATTGTGGTATGAGAACTTAAAAAACAAAGACTGTATGGCCTGTTTCTAATGTCTTATTTTCTCCCCAGTGCAACAGAACTTAATAGGATTCTATACAAAGAGATGTTACTAAATTAACCTATTTATTTACCAATTCTTTGCTCGATTTTCTGCCTTGAATCTCCAACTTACCTTTTAGGAATATTTTCCTCCATCCTAATGCATAAAATTTAACAATTAGAAATGTGTTTAGTGAAGTTCTAGTGGTGCTAATCTCTAAGGTTTTGTAAATACAAAAATTATTTTTTTCACACTCTCAGATTAAACATGCTCAGATATGTATTTTCCTCAGCTCTGTAACAACAGAGTGCCAAAGCCTTCTGGCTTCTGTTGTTAGTATGGATTAGCTTGCTCAGTTAAATTGTCATTTATCTGTAGCTAATTTGTCTTTCTTGTGGATTTCAGTTTACTCTTTCTGTCTGTGGTTATATATGCAAAGTATAATGCCCAGATGTTGATATTTTATAATTAATTTTTTTTCTGAAATTAATTAATCTATTTTATGTTGGAAAATTTATTATTATCTCTTGAAATAATTTTAGTTTCTTTTTCTCCTTTGGGATACTATTTTAACAGTATGTGGCATTTTCTTCACCATTACCTATTTTTTGATATTTATTTCCTTCTATTTATTTACCTGTGGTACATTGTATCCATTTTTCAGGGTTATCTTCTAATTCATTGTTTTACTTCCCCAGCATTACATGTATACCATTTAACAGACTCAAAGATATTACTGTATATGTGTATATATATATATATATATATATATATATATATATATATATGTGTGTGTGTGTGTGTGTGTGTTTGTGTGTGTGCATATAAAGAGAGAAAGACAGAGAGAGAAGACAAACAGACAGCACATTCCTGTGGGAGAGTTATTATTATCATACTTAATCTACAGATAATTGAACTCTGGAAAAGTTGGTATAAATAATAGACCTGCAAGATAATCTCTTCTTCTGTATTAGAAGGGAGGATATGAATACATGTAATTTAAATCTTTCTCCTAATGTCACAACACTCCATAAGGTAACAGTGAAAGAGAAAATGGATTTCAGCCAATAAGAAAATAATACTTGAAATATGCAATTCATTTTCTTGACTTTTTTCCTCTTCTTTACTGAGGCTTAATCAGCATATGTCAAAATATTCTGAGTTTTTTTCTAGCCATACATGATAAGAGTGTATGAAAATATAACACAAAGCTTTTGAGTGAGACACAAACAGATTGAAACAGAAAAATTTCTGAACAACCTAATAATATGCTTATGAGTTTTGCACTGCTGCAATTAAAAAGAAAAACCTGGAAAGAGCAATTTTAGAGGAGGAAAACTTTATTTGGGGGCTCCTGTTTCAAAGGTTTCAATCCTTAGAAGTAAGTAAAAAAATATATAAAAGTAACAATCTTCTTAGTAGTATTTGTACCTATAAGATTTATGAGTTCTGGTCTTTGTTTTGGTATTAAACTTAACAGAAATTTTAACTCAATCAAGATTGTGCATTTCAAGCAAAATAGGTTGGAAATATTTGTACATGCAAATATTTGTAGGGCGGGGAAGTAAATCTGTTATTATAATCAATTACAAAATATTTGTTAGATATATCTGGAGAATTTTGTGTTTTTGTTGTTTTATTTTTTATGGTACCAGGGGTTGAACCCACAGACCCACATCTCCAGGCATTTATTTATTTGTTTGTTTATCTATCTATCTATCTATCTATCTATCTATCTATTTATTTATTTAGAGATAGAGTTTCTCTAAATTGTTTAGACCCTCAATAAATTGCTGAGGCTGACTTTGAACTTGGATCCTCCTGCCTCAGCCTCCCAAGCTGCTGGGATTACAGTTGTACATCACCACACCTGCCCTGCTACCTAGAGAACTTTGAAGCAAATTTAAGATCAGCTGAAAGACTGCAAATGCTTCTGACAGGTAGAAGAAAATTTACTTACAGGAATGCAAGAATCAGTTCAAACTTCCTTGAACAACATGTACCATTATGTAGGCAAACAAATACTTTCATAAAGGCTTATATGGGAAAACAAAACCATTATACTTAAAAACCAAAATCATTAATATTTATCAATAACTCATAAGGTTTATACGATTTATTGATATTAACCTTAACGATATCTTTGAATCTTTACTATAAGAGCATGGTATTGATCCCATCTGCATTCCTGTCATGGTTTAGATATGAGGTGTTCCCCCAAAAGCTCATGTGTGAGACATACAAGAAAGTATAGAGGTGGACAGGCAGGATGTGGCTGGAGGAGGTGGGGTATATGTTTGTCCTTAGTGAGGGGAGTGTCCCTCTCTATGCTTCCTGGTGCCATGTTCCTAGATGCTTTTCTCTGCCACATCCTTCCACCAAGATGTTCTACCTCACCTGGAGCCCTGAGGAATAAAGCCAGCCTTCGAAGGATTGAAACCTTTGAGACATGAGCCCCCAAATGAGGTTTCCTCCTCTAAAATTGTTCTTGTCAGTTTTTTTTTTTTTGTCACAGGAGTGAAAAAGCTGACATAAACAATTCTCTAATCAATCAAACTATGACAAAAGTACATTGTACTTTTTTCTATTATACACATATTAAGTGTACTGGAAGCCCTGTAGAAAGTTTATAACATGTATGTGAACATTTCATGGAATTTATACCAAATATCACTATATCAGATACTTGCAAAAGCTACAGTTATTGTATTTTTGCTGTAAGAGCATGGTATTGATCTAATTTATAATTTTATATAGAGACTTTTGTAAGGAATGCAGACACCTGCAATTTTATAATTGCCTTTATGGGAAAGCATCATCTACTTTACAGAAACTAAATTATAATGCAACTTCTAGGAATATATTGGAATTATAGATTTAAATTATATATAGATGGAAATTTATGTGTAAGTTGATTCTATGAAGATAATTGGTGTTTCTTATAATATGTAGGAGGAAAACAGGTTAAAATGCAAATCTTTGCATATAAATGCTTTGAAATTGACTTCTATGTAAGGTCATTTTTTAAAATAAAAGTGTTGGAGCTATTTAAGCAGACATAAAATATCACATATAATTTGCTGTATAATAACCCTGTCTCATTGCAATACAGCTGATACATAACTTCACATGCAAATTAAGCTATAATAGGTATGTGCTTTAGCTCCTTTTAAATCTATTGCTCAGAATGTCAGACTTATTTAAAGCTACCATTTGAGTCCTATTTATTATATACATGTTCAGGCCACAATCTTGATTACAAGAAAAACTGTATTGTCTAAAGTTCAGCTTACTTTGGAGTTTGATCTGCATCCCATATTGTCACGCTTTTGCTTTTAAAAACAATATATTGTATTTTGTGCTTTGGCAGTAATGCATCTTGGCATTCATTTACCTTAAATCCATAAACTGAATAAAACTTGAAAACAATGTGCACATGTCCCTTCCTTAAGGGCATATTGAGCCATAGTTGGAAGGAAGAGATAAAAATATTCTATTTAAAAATCTATGCAGTTCTTTAATGCAAGGGAGGACCAACTTTAGCAACGTTAAGCACAGAGCTGCGGACACAGTAAGGATTTCACTGAAATATGGAACAGGATGATTAAATGATATGCAAACTTCCTATCAGAGTAGCATGCAGGATACTGGAACATATGGTTCTGGACTTTTTTTTCTCAATAACTATAGATTCTGGCCAACAATTTTTGTTGATTTGTACAAAATCTCTTGATTAGAATCCTCAGCCATCTGCTATAGGATGGCAGTGTATGAAAATGTCAGCAGAAAGAGCAGAACTAAAACTTATTTTTGGAAAGGATGTGAAGCCAGCATAACCATGAACAAGACAAGGTGATTGGCTTCATTGCAGTCAGGTGCTACTTTATGTGGAGAGCAAAAAAGGGTAAAAGACTTAGAAAGTTCTTTCCCCATGAAAGCAAAGTCAACCATGTGAGCGTATCCATTTTTTATTGTTTATAGTTCACACAGCAGCCGAATCTTTTTCACCCTTTAATAGTAAAATTATTACATTTTATTCTATAATGGTTTTAAATGTTCAGAGACAGAAAGATAATCATGGAAATTTTATTATAGATGAAACCTGTGTGCATTAATATTGTTCAATATTATCGTATTTTAATGGCTTTCGAGATATTCCACAATAGTTAGCAAAAGGGATTTAATATCTATCCTGTCATTAAATTTTCTCCTTCATTAGTCATTAGTGATTACCTAAATTTCATACCCAACATTTTTATATTTATCTAATTGGTGGCCTTTGTGGCTGTCCCCCTTTCTCACTCTCTTTATACTATCATTGTCTTCACTTATCTTTTCCAAGAGTGCACATACATAGTTTCTCTCCAACTTCTGCAAACCTTCCTTTTATATTTTCCTTTCTGGCAGCACTTATTTGCACTTCCCAAAATATGTATGTGTCCCAAAATTCTCCACTCTTCTTGTGTAATCTGTCATTTAACAATTTTATTCATTCATTTATGATTTCAACTACAGTGGTTATAACTGAAGTTCCTAGAATTCTCTCTCAAAATTGATAACAACCAACCATATGTTGGACTTAACCAGCATAATTTAAATTATAGACTGTAAACAAACCAAAGAGATGCCCTGAAAGATTTTTCCACTTAATAACCTAAACATAAAAGAAAGAAACACACAGCCACAAAATATTTTAGCTTTTGTTTCTGACTTCTGTTTTTGTAAAATGCAAGATAATTGGCTTAACAGTTATAATATATATATATATATATATATATATATATATATATATATAATATTATAAATATATTATATATATATAAATAAATACAATATATAAATATATATAAATATATAAATAAATACAAGTAGCTAATACTAATATCAGCAAAATCTGCATGACCTATATACATAGTTCAGTTGGCCTAGGTTTCACATGACTTATACAGTAAACAATGAAAAAGTAGACATTGTTGCACTGATATCTTAATTGTTCTGGTATGAAGAGTCAAGTGTTCCATCAGGAATTAGATAAAACCAACAGATGATCAAGATGAGCATATTTTGAAGAATACATAAGAAAAAAATTGTAACATTGGATTAGGCAAAGATTTTTCAAATATAAACACAAGAAAACAAGTATCTGACAAAGGGCTTATGTGTATATATATATATATATATATATATATATATATATATATATATATATATGTCTCAAAACCCAACAATGGAAAAAAATAAACATTGTAATAAAAATGTCAAATTAGTTAAGATATACTTCAAAATTTTGAGTTATGTAAGTGTCCAATAAGCACAGGAAATATGTTCAACAATGATACTCATGAAAGAAATGAAAATTAAAATAACAGTGAGTTGCCAGTACATACTCACTAGAACAGCTAATATTAAAAACTGACATGCGAACTGTGGGGTGAGTGTGTGAGTGGACTGGAAGTTTTGTGAATTACTGATGTTAATGCAAAGTTATAAAGACATTTTGAAAAAGAACATAGCATGATCTTATTAAGGTGAATATGCACTTACAGTGGAATCCAGCAATCCCACTTCAAGGTATTTAACCAAGAGAAAGGAAATCATATAACCAGATAAAGATGTATACCCATAATATCCAAATGTGGAGGCAGTATATATATAGTAAATTTATAAACAAATTATAGTATAGCCATACCATGAAATGATACTCAAAAATAAAATTAAATAAATATTAATTCATATCACAATATGAGTGAATTTCATAATGATATGCCATGTGAAAAGTTAAACACAGAACATTATGAACTCTCTGATTCCTAATACATGCACTTCTAAAGCAATCAAAATTAAGTGACTAAAGGCAGATCATAAGGTGGGTGCCTGAAGCCAGGTGTGTGATGCAGTGATTAGTAAAACAGGGAAGTGGGAAACTTTACATCAGGGAAAAAGCTCTATTATGACTACACAATCATAAATAATTATGTGAATTCATTAAGGTTTATGCAAAGTGATAAAATTTTATTTCATGAAGATAATAAATTCATTTAAATATAATACTAATAAAAGTACATATAGTCCTCTCTAGGCTATTTAATATTTGCAAGTTACATGTTTTATAGCTTTATTGAGAAATACTTGACACACAGCAAATTCCAAATATTTAAATTGTATGGTTGGATGAATTTTCGACATATGCACATAGTCATATATGTACTATAATGAACTATACCATATATCATACATTT
Source organism: Marmota flaviventris (assembly GCF_047511675.1). Taxonomy (NCBI): domain Eukaryota; kingdom Metazoa; phylum Chordata; class Mammalia; order Rodentia; family Sciuridae; genus Marmota; species Marmota flaviventris. The sequence goes on along the minus strand of NC_092509.1, from coordinate 84,678,271 downwards.
TCTTGTGCTCCTTTGGTATTCATTCTCTCTTACCTTTTTGCAGGTGTGATGATTCATTGTAGCTTTCATTTTGATAGAACTGAAAGATGCCTAGAAAATAGGTAAACACATTCTAGGTATGTCTGTGAGGGTATTTCCAGAGACAATTGGCATGTGGGTCAGTAAATGAGTAGTGAAGACCTTCTCTGAATGTGGATGGTACCATCCAATTGGCTGGGGTCAGAACTGAACAAAATCAGAGGAAGTGGGAGGCTTGCCCACATACACAAGCTCAATTCTTCTTGAGTAAGTGTACTTTTTGCTGTGGTCATTGCCTGGAGATATCAGACTCTAGCTTCTTTAGTGTTTAAACATGGACTCTCACCAGTGACTCTCCAGTGACCTTCCAGGCCTTCGGCCTCAGATTGGGGCTGCATCATTGGTCCCTCTTTTCCTGAGGCTTCCAGTTCCTTGGACTATTTAACTATAGCTTTCCCCATATGTCAACATACAGATAGCTATTAGGGGACTCTTGAGTCTTGGATCATGGAAAACAATCCGAAAAATCCCCTTTACTAATTATATATACTTTCTGTTGGTTCTATTCCTTTAGAGAACCCTGACCAACACACCAGGTAACTACTGATCTTCTCTCTCTCACTATATAGCAATAGGCAATTTTAAGAAATTTTTGTAAGTGCAAGAATACAGTATGCACTAATATTTTCCTTCTTTCTTTCATTAAGCATAATTGTTTCAAGATTGATTCCAGGAATTGCAATTACAAATAATTTGTTCCTTTGTATTGCTGAGAAGTACTCCCGATTTTGATATACCACAATCTATTAATCTAGTAAAGTGTTGACCACTTCTGTTACTTTAGTTTGTAGCTATTATACATAAACTTGTTATGAACATTTGTATAAATCTTTATGTTTTCTTTTTTCATTGTAAATAATTAGGTGTTCAGAGACTGAGACATATGGTAGCTATATGTTTTAACTTCTAAAGAAACTGCCAACCTGTTTTCCAAATAGACTAAACCATTTTGCATCTTTACTAGCAGCAGATGAAAGTAACAGTCCATATCTTTGACAACACTTATGTTCATATTTATTTTTTAATCTTTTATTTTCTTGAAACTCTTGCGAGGATTATTAAATGAGATTTTTTTTAAAAAAATATTTAAAAAAAAGTATTGTATCTGATTTCAATAAATTTAAGTTATTGTAGATGCTACTTGTTTTAGACAAATCCATCTGCTGTAACAGACTATTCTAGGCTGGGAAGCTTAAATAACAAACATTTACTTTTCATAGTTATGGAGTTTGTGAAGTCAAATAACAAGTTGTCAACAGAACCGCTGTCTGGTGAAGGCCTTCTTCCTGGTAGCATATGGCCATCATGTCATTGTATTCTCACATGGCAGAGAGCAGAAAGAAGCAAGCCCTGGTGACTGTTAAGGGTGTTAATCCCATTCATGGTGACTCCACCTCATGACCTATTACCTCCTGGAGGTCTCATATACTAATATCCATTTGGGCATGAGGATTTCACATATGAATTTTGGGGAGACACAAAACTTTAATTTACAGCAATACTTTTCTTTTAATTCTTTTTTTTCTTAATTTTAGCACCAAGATGCACACAAAAAAAAACAGATATAGAGTTTTATATATTGGAGTAACAATTTTGGACTTATCAGGACCAAATAAATACATAAAGTTAATTTGAAAGCATACATCAATGAAGTACACCTTCTTATTTATCACTTCCAACAGTAAAATCACCTCCTGTAATCCAAAAATAAATAAATAAATAAATAATTCCTATTTTAGGCTTTTGTGTTACACTTTTAATTTTGTGTTACATATGTATTCTTTGATTACTTGTTTTAAATATTTTAAATAATTTCTAGGGAATATATAACAATATTTCCAAAAATATATCTACTACAAAGTTACTTTTTCCTTTGATTTTCATAGCACATTTTTTGACTAAATATAAGTTAATTGCAGTGCAAAAATATAATTGCAGCACAGAAAGACTTCTATCATTAATAAATGATGAATTACTGGTAGTAGTTCTCTGCTTCTGTTAAAGAACCATAAAACTAGAGAAAAATGCATGCATGTACTTTTTCCAGGTATTGAATGATAGATGGCACAGGACTACAATCCTTGAGACAAGTAAAACACACAAAGTGAGCCCCATCTGCATTCTGGCTCTCTGCCTCAGAATAATTTTCAAATGCCTGAAGAGGGAGAATGAGAGAATCCAAGCTCATGTCATTCCCACTGAGATAAGGAAAGAGTTCAAAGATGCTAAAGCGGTTTAACAAATAAGAGGGGGAAACCTTGAATGGAGCATTCATCTTTGAAAGGGGAAATGAAAAGATAGCAACCAAAAGTAATGGATAATTGCCCCTGTCTTTGTTGACACCTTTGTTGCAAATATGCAAGACAAGGCACCACAAAGAAAGTATACTTGTGAGTGGAACAAGGTTTACAGATATTGTACAGTGCAGAACATTGATGATATGGACATGTTAGAGTGGAGTGTTTTAAGCATTGTGTAAAGAAAATAAAAAGAGACACGGAGACAAGATGTAGAGGGAGGAAAGATGACAGAATGGCAGGATGGCAGAGCTGCCAGCTTTATTTATATAAATAGATTAGGTGATTGTCATCATTAATACATATTGTTTATTGTATTATTAGGCAGATTGCAGACTTAACAACATTATGTAGCTTATTGCTCAGTTACATACTTAGTTGTAATGTGCAATGTTAGGATCTTTGTTTAGCTCTCAAGAAAGCTCACTGTATAAAGTTACTGTTATATGGACAGGTTTAGGTTTAGTGAAACATTGTGGTTTTCTAACAAGAGTGTTCCTTTATTCCCAGGAGCGGTGTGCCTGAGATCAAGGTTGAGGCTGATAAGACTCAGGCAGCCTCCTCATGAAGAACATTGCTATAGCAGCCAGGCATCCTGTGTCTCTGCACAGAAGTTTCCCCAGCAGCCAGGAATTCTGTATCTTTACACAGAAACTTCCTTGCCACCAAGCATGCCACAGTCAAGAAGCTATCAGAGAACTCAATCCCAAACACAGAACCTTTACCAACATGAGAGGATTTCTTTCAGGAACTACAAAAGCCATTGAGAAGTACATTCCTGGCCAAAAATAAATATGCATTATATTTTAGTCTCACCAATGGGCATCTACAAAGTTTTTACCTGGAGGTCCCTAGGAGAAAGCGATTCTTTCCACATTAGATTTGGTGACAAGCCAGGGCACAACTCCGAAGAAGCTGTAATCCAGAACTCAAGTCCCTCTGGCCAGTCAGACACTTTGCATATTTATATTCCTAGCCCCAGTGCCTTTCATTTCCTGTCTGATATCTTGGAATAAGACCTTCAGGTGTCTCCTACTGAGCTTTCTTTATTGGATAAGAGAAAAATACATATTTTCACTCTGACTCAGTACTTTTCCACTGCTAACTTTCTTCCTTTGCCTTCTAACTAACTTAAGACTCATCATAGCAATGTGATGAATTGTCCTATATGGTCAACTAATCTTTGACAAAGGAACAAATGTGATACAATAGAGCAAAGATAGTCTTTTCAACAAACGGTGCTAGAGGAACTGGATATCCACATGCAAACAGAAAAAAGAAAATTAGACATAATATTTTACCTGTCACAAAAGTTAACTCAAAAGTGGATCATAGACCCACTTGAATCAAAGTGTGAAATATGATATATCAAGAACTATGTAATGTTTTGAACAACCAACAATAAAAAATTTTTAAAAAAGTGGATCATAGAACCCAAATTTAAAATTCAAAACAATAACACTTTTAGGAAATAACATAGGAGGCAATCTAGATGACCTTGGGTACGACAATTACTTTTTAGAGAAAACATCAAGGGCACAGTTTATGAAACAAACAACTGATTAGCTGGGCTTTGTTTTAATTTAAAAAAAAAATTCTCTCTGCAAAAGATACAACCAAAAAAACTGAAAAGATAAGCCACATATTGGGAGAAAATACTCGAAAAAGATACATATTACAAAGTAGTTATACTCCAAATATACAAAGAACCCTTAAACTCAACACTCAGAAACAACCAGGTTAAAATTAGTGGAAAAAAAAAAAAAACAGAAGAAACATCTCCCACACCAAAGAATATATGCAAATGCTAAGTAAGCAATAAAAAGTTGTTCATCAGCATATTTCATTAGTGAATTGAAAATTACAATGGGATGTAACTAGGCGCTTTTCAGAATAGTCCAAATCTAGAACAATGGCAACACCAAATGCTGACCTGAATCTAGAATTCTCATTTATTTGTAGTGAGAATGTAAAATGACACTTTGAAAGACAGTTTGGAGGTTTCTTGTAAAATTAAACATACCATTACCTTATGATCCAGCTATTACTTTCCTTACTACAAATGGTTCCCAATGTGAAATGGTTTGCCTCATGATTTTTCAACTTTATCATGGTGCAAAAGTGATATACATTCAATAGAAAACAAATTTCAAATTTTGCATTGTGATCTTTTACTGGGCAAGCAGCATGTGGAGTGATACTCTTTCATGAAGGTGGGCAGTAGTGTGAGCCACAGCTCCTAGTCTGCCATGCTGACAAATGTACAAAACCAAAGCCTGATAGTGTACTCTGTTAGTAAGCTATGGATGTATGGTAAGATAGGTATATGACAATCTTTTCTGATGTGATGTTATTAACTTATGATGGATTTATCAGGATAGAAATCCATTGTAAATTCGAGTATTGGTATTTACCAAAGTGAATTGAAAACTGTGGTCACACAAAAATGGAAAATAGATGTTTATAACAACTTTATTTATAATTGCAAAAAATTAGAGACAACCAAAATGTCCTTCAGTAGGTGCATGGATAAATTGGTACATCCACATAATGGGATATTTATTCAGCTCTAAAAGGAAAATAGCTATCAAATTATGAAAGATACAAAGGACACAGAAGTGGCTGAGGATGTTGAGGCAGGAGGATCACACATTCCAGGACAGCCTCAGCAACTCAGACCCTGTATCAAAATAAAAACAAACAAACAAACAACAACAACAACAAAACAAATTAAAATGTCTGGGGATGTGGCTCAGTTGTTAAATGCCACTGAGTTCAATCCCTGGTCCTCCACCCCCAAAAAAATAAAGAAAAAAGAGATACAGAGGAAAAATAAATGTACCTTGTAAACTGAAAAAAAAATAAAAATTTTGTAAAAATGTGGAAAATATGTATAATATTTAATAAAGAAATACATTAACATCTGAAAACTAACTTACTTATTATAAATATAGGGGACAATAAAAATGTAACAAGGAAATGATAGAAGAATCACAAATGATTTGATATAAATAATCAACAGGGATGCAGAAATTCTAAAATTATTTTTATTCAAACAAATGAAACTTTTATGCCAGATACAGTTGTACAACAAATTTGTCAAGAATTATTTTAGAAAGATTATTCAGAAAAGGTGGTATCTACCACATGTCTATGTTAAAATCATTAGTGTTTCCTATACAAACATATGATAAATTTCAGTGTATACAATTTTGTTTCTAGAATTTTTCTATAAGAAAATAATTTTGTATATTAATAAGTCCAGGGAAGATCTTTGCAATAAACCTCATATCAAAAATCCTAGTCTCAAAGTAGATAATATGTTATCTTATCTTTAATCAATTAATATCAGACAGTTAATTTGAGGCCTTAAAACTATTCATATTTCATTAAGTAAACAAACTAATTACATAAAGTTGGGTACAATAAGAGGCAAATATTTTTAAATTCTTTTCTGAGAAAAAAAGAACTGAAGATATTTAACTTTATACACACACACACACACACACACACATTATTTTATAACAGACAACCTAAAAAATAACGTAAAAAGAACATGCAAGATTAGCTGGGTGCAGTGGTGCACACCTGTAATCCCAGAGGCTTGGGAGGCTAAGGCAGGAGGATCCTGAGTTCAAAGCCAGCATCAGCAAAAGGGAGGCACTAAGCAACTCAGTGAGATCCTGTCTCTAAATAAAATACAAAATAAGGATAAAGACATGGCTCAGTGATTGAATGCCCTGAGTTCAATCCCTGATATCTTAAAAAAAAAAAAGCAACATTAGTCTTTAATAAAAAATATTTTATCAAAAAAAATTGTTGTTAAATAATAACTGCTAAAATCATAATATAAATAAATGAGTTTTATACATTATAATAAATAAGCAAATGATAATAACATTTAATTTCTTGGTAATTTAAAATATATCAAAGTGTCTTTTTTTTTTTTTTTTTGAGGGAATGGAACTTTCAAGTATCTAGTCCCTGAATTTCACATTTCAATAAAAGAAAATTTTTACAAAATTCTTTTAATGTTTTCCTAAGTTCATAAAATAAGCCTTTCAAATATATGCAAATCATGCTTAAAGCAAGCATAAGAATAAATTTAAACAATATTAGAACTTAAAATCCTCAAATAAACATTAATAATTTTTTAGTTGTGTATTATATCAAACTTTAAACTCTATGCTGTTTTAGATTTTATCTTTATTTGTTTAAAAAAATTATCTGGTGAGTAAATTAATGACGTAAACAAAATATGATGGAGTAAATTTCTACTTAAGGAAAGAGTATTATTTCAATTACATTAAAGGCAACCATTTGCATGCACATTATTATTAAAAATGAGCATGATTTGTGTCTTTGTCAGGATTGCTACTTGGCAGTGTTTGTATATCAAATTTAAATGGATGCTGGATGCCCTGGGAATGACTGAAACTCTATTTTTAAAGATAATCTACATTTCAGATTATTATGATTCTTCCTCTAGTTGAGTTGAAATTAATGAGACATGATCATATTTATATTAGTGATTTCTAAGTGTTTTCATTTTTCTTTACAGAGGCAAATCCCTGTATAGAATTTCTAAAAAGAGTGTTTTTCATGATCAAGCTACAAGCTCACTATTGCTGGAAAAGTGAAAGCAAAGGCTGAATGACTGATCAAGTGGGGAGATAACAGATGTGTAAATAACTTTTCAATACTGTGGTGCTGTTATTTTAGGACTTTATTATTCAATATAATTCAGGTTGCATTAAAACTGAATTCAACAGTATTGCTAGCAAAGGTATTTTTTAACCCATTCTTTTGTTATAATGAAATACCACTCTTCTGAATATAAATACATCTGTGTCACCCTTGTCCGAGAAGTCTCATAACAAGTTCAGGAAAGCATTTCCAGTTCTTATTCCCTCTTTAAATAAATGTAATAACTCATAATCCCCTTAGAGGCACCTTCCATAGCAAAAAGGCAATAGCACTCTGAGATGTTATACTGGGAAAGTTATTATATTCAAAAAGATGTACTCTTCCCTTTTCAACTATTTCACTTTGCATAACATGGTTGCCTTTGGGTCAAGAATAAGAATTTGTGATTGAAAGAAAAAATAACTTGGGAAATGGTCCTGTCAGTCACATCGGTTTTGAATAATAATAATAGTGATAATGACAAATATATTTCAGAGCACGTTTTCTTACAGAAGTGCAAAGCACGTATGAAGGTTAAGAACAGAGAATTACATTCTTTTTTTTTTTTTCTTTTTTCTCTAATTCAAGATTAGGGTAGTGTAGTGTGGAAAATGATTGACAATGGCTTTTTAAGAGCTGTGTGGCATTACTAGAGTGACTACTCATCTGAAGGTCACAAGTACTAAAGGCCATCTGGAGTCTATTTGCATACATTCATGGTGTGTGTGTGTTTATGTGTGTGTGTGTGTGTGTGTATGTATGTATGTGTGTGTGTGAATGTTATAAGATAATAAAGCATATTTTCTAAATAAATGAAACCATGGTAATATAATGTATTAAACCAGGGTGGTTTATTATAAAGTGTTTTAAAGAGATACACTCTTCCCAGTGATAAGTTGAATAGTTAGATTCAAGGTAAAACCAAAGTCTGTCTTAAAAATGAAAATGCCAATTTTTTGATAGATAAAATATTGATGAATACTTGCAGCCTAGTTACCATTCAATTTAAGTTCAATCTACACTTATCCTCTATGTGTATTTCATAAAATTGGATTCTTTGTTAATAATTTAAGGAACATGTAGAATTTTCTTTTAATATTGAAAAATGAATGTGATAGCTGCAAGGACTCAACTTGTAATCTTCAGTGAAAATAAAGAATGCTAGTTATAAAATATTATATTTGTTATAGTTCGTAAAGAAAATGTTTGTTCAATTACAAATGTAAGACAGTTTGCCAAAAACTTGGTTTTAACAATTACTTTAATGATAATTAATCTTAATACTGACTTCACTGATCTATTTCTCTAATTTGCCCTGTTTTCTTTTAGATCCTCAAAAGTAGGAATGTTGCTAATTTATTCTGAAATTTAAAATATATAATTCATGCTAATTATGTATTTCAAGATACCTCTATTAGAAGACCTTATATAGAAATTGTTATGATGAACATCCAAATGATTTTTATATATTGAGAATATTTATATTCAAGTCTATTTTCTTATGTCTTAGACCAAGCTCTCTAGAAAATAGAACTGAGAAAAACTTTAACTGGAAGTATCTAATTGTGTGCAATCTTAGGGTAGTGAAAATGGAGAGACACTGTTATATGACAAGTAATAATGAACAGAAAATATATGGTAAGATGCTACTAAGCTGGCTATTCTTTTGTGAAGAGCAACTATCAATAAATGAGCCATGTGAGATGGCCTTGGGAAGGCTCTATTGAGACTTGTAATAGTCTGCTGGAGGAAAAAAGGAGAGAGAAATTCTTTGCTGACACCCTGCTGTTACCAGTTCCCCAACCCCTAACCCTTGATCAAAGTTGAAATTATAAAGAGTTAACTTTTCACACTCTTAGGAATTTTGTCTAGTCTCTTTGGCAAGTGCTCAGGTATCTTGTTCCCCTACCTTGAAAGAATAATGGTGTGTGTGTGTGTGTGTGTGTGTGTGTGTGTGTGTGTAATTAATTAAAGAATCATAGTTTCTAGGTATTGGTCTTATGGACCATTAAAAAATCCTTGAAAGAATTTATAAAATTGGTTCTGATAGGAAATACTGGGATTGAGCAAGTGGCCAGGGGTCAGGTCAGGTTTGGAAAATATGACACATCACAGATGTGTCTGATACACTCCATTCTTTGTGGCATTCCCAATGTGATTGTGTCCCACTACTGTAACAAAGATATTTCATAGAAAAATGGGATACACTTTTATCAAACACTCCTTTACCAGCTGTGGAAGTACAGGTAAATCAAGCAAAATCTGTGTAGAGATCCCTTAAGAAAGAATATTATTTTAAAAAACAAAATGAAATATAATGAAATAAAAGCTTTAATCTCCACCACTACAACTTGCTTCAACATGATACCACCCAATCTAGATTTTCTTCACCTTCATCTAACATTTCAGCTGGCAGAGAAGGACTATAAGCATGTGTTTGTTGAAGATTCTAGCTCAGCATCATGACCCGGGAAGAAGTCTTCTTCCTGGCAGCTAGGATATCCACTGACAGAACTAAAATCTATAGGAAAGAGAAACCAAAGTTTCCCCACACCACATCAAGGGCTCTGCTTCTTTCTTTCCTGCTGGCAGGATGGGAATTCAGGAGTGTCAAGAGCTAGCTGACTTGATAAAAATGAGTGGGCTTGGCTAGAAAAATGTACAGTCCTCCACCTTGTCACTCTGTCCCTGTTACTGTAAAACAACTTAGGTAATAGAGGAGAGAAACCAGATACACAAGTATGTTCCATGATACTTTTCTTCCACAAACAATGGGCAACTAGCTTTACTCTGTGTGTGTGTGTGTGTGTGTGTGTGTGTGTGTATATATATATATATATATATATATATATATGAATTTTTCTCTGCCTTAGTTCCTTTGGAACTATCCTGACATGGCAATAATATAGCAACAACATATTTCCAGTTAATGCCAAATACGGCATCAACTCATGAAATGGATTTGAACTAAATTCCTTTCATAATCCTTTATTTGGTCATTAAGTCATTGTATTAGTTATGGTTCCTCAGAGAAAGAGAACCAATAGGGTAAATGTGTGTGTTTAAGTGTGTGTGTGTGTGTGTGACTGGCTTACATAATTGTGAAAGCCAAAAAAGTCTTCTGCAAGCTGGAGAACAAGGAAGCTGGTAGATTTAAGGCTTGAGAACTATGTGTGCTAATGTCTGAGACAGCAGAAGAAAAAATAGTTCAGTGGCTCAAACTGAGAGAATAAAAGGACACTTCCTCCTCTTTGTTGTATTCAGGCCTCAATGAATTCAATGCTCTTGGCCCTCATTGTTCTGGAAACATCATCTCACAAATTCAAACAGATAAAATTTTTACCAACTACCTGGGCATCGCTTCAACACATAAATTAACTATAATAGTCATTAGGAAATCTTTGTGTATATTCAGAGATAACATAAACAAAGGTAAAAAAAGGAGACTAAGCCACTTGTCAAGTCTTTGCACATTTCTTTGGCATCTACTCAAGGCTTGGTTTCAAATATCCCATCAGTAGAGAACCAAATGATGCTTTTCTGAAAGTGTTCATGACCAAGTTATTTGCAGATAATGCTTTAGATAATAGTAATAAAATTATTATAGGTGATATTACAAACATGTAAGCATCAGAGTAAAAATGTACTATCACACTAGCTTAACAAGGTGAAAGGGCTTAGAGTAGATTTCAAAGAAAAGGCCCAACCTAAATGATAACAACAGTGATACTGTGCAGCATATTTCATAGAATAACTTCAATAAAGGCTACTTTCTTGAGTTAACAGTATGATCTATTTGTTCTATGATGAGTCCTGAGAGATGAATTGAAAGTATACAACCATTCTGAATCTTTCAAATATTTGATGGTAGCTCTAATTTTTTAATTCACTAAAAAACAAAGTTTTTCTTCTTATTTTATAATCATACAGATATTGTGGCAGGGTGGCAGGCATTACGTGGTCTTCATGTCACTCATCTTATCACTGTATGCTTAATCTACACATGAAAAACATAGATAATGATACCATTAGCTGGTAAGTCAATAGTTTAATATGTAGGCACAGTGTATGTGTATGTGTGTATGTGTGTATGTATATGTTTTTGTATTATATTTACATGTGTATACATGTGTTTAGTATCTATTTATGTAGATTGTATAAACATATTTATATAAATTTTCATTCATTAGATCCATGAAAAAATTAATCATCTATAAGATGAATTTGACTTCAAACAAAATTTATCAACCCTATCTTCTTAAGCTACCATATGAACTAAAAGACTATAGAGACCTTTTAGCTACCCTGGCATCAAAATCTATGTTGTATTTTTTTTTTAACTTTAGTGTCTAAAATAGTGTGGAAACAGGAAAACCTAGTCCATAATCTTCATTCTTCCTCTCCATATTAAATGTTATGACTGCTAGCTCTCTTAATAACTTAAAAATCTACATGTTTCTGGTCCAACTAATCACAAGTATAAGCTTTTAAAAGTGCCATTACACTTCTTGTCAAGAGTAATTACTACCTCATTTACCAAGAACAATGAAGCTCCTATTGTCTTCAAGCAAATTGATAATTAAAATTCAAAATGCCATCCAGTGTACCTGTTACATAGAATTTCTATGTACTCTGTTACATAGAAATTACTCTTTGATCCAAAAAGTTTAAAAACAAACAAAACCAAAACTAGGCTTTACAATTAATGTACTGATGCTTAAGAGGCCCAGGCAGTGAAGGTGAAATACTAAAATAAAACATGGCAAAGTATAATAGAAAGAAAATGCACATTAACTTTTTACCAAGCTCTCTTCCTTTCTATAATGACATAGTAGTTTTTGAATAAAACTTGAGAGGAAGACATAGAATAATAGTTTATTTTCCAACTCTCTTCTTCAAAATTTGCCCTCAAGGTAGGAAATCCCAGCACACTGCTGTGCTGCTGAGTTTTGTATTCACATCAGTTATCAGTGAAATGAACAGTCATATTCAGTATCAGTCACAATCAAATGGCTCAGGTTGAACAGGGATGAGAGTCCAGGAATAGGGGGAGTCCTGAAGAATCCAAAGCACAATAGCAGGGCTGTCTTAATAGAAACTGTAACAACTATCAATTTATTACCACTCAGATCAAATTCATTTTTCTTTCCCCTTGTTTGTGATACTGATACTGTGTTCTCTAAACATGCCTTCTTTGCCAGATAGTGCAACAGACGCTCTGGCTCTGTCAAGGGTGGATACAGTGATGCTGCAAGGTGACAGTGGGAAGAGAACTTATCCTGGTCTGAGGCACTGCTTCTTTTTCAGCCTGGCTGCAAAGTGATGTTTACAGGAGGCCAGTAGGACTCATCTAAGTGGTCCCAGAAGACTGATACCACCCTATTCCGTGAATTTCCTGGCCTACTCAGAGGATCATTCCTTTGAATCAACTAGAACCCACTTGCATAATTTGGAACTTTTTTTATACCTAGTGAATTACTCACGTGGGCCAACTGCAAACTGTTAGTGAGTTTCTCAGTCACCTAATAGCTCTTCCTTTTATTTATTTATATACTGATGCATTTATTTACTTGTTAATTTTGTTGCTGAAGGTCAAACCCATGGCCTCACACATGCTGGGGAAGAGCTCTACCACTGAGCTATACTCCAGTTCCTAGTAACTCTTCTTGTAAACCAGCTTCAACTCAACAGCATCATTACCTATATTTCTACACCATCTTAGGAGTCCTTCCTGTGATTCAACTCCAGACTGTCAGTCACACTCTCCAGCAAGCTTTTCCCCCAACCAGCATGCTGCCCCTTCAGACCTGTTTTGTTCCAGACCTCTGGCAGCAGCCCATGTGTTCCTATGGTAACTGACTGCTCTGACAAAGTTGGAATTTCAGCATGAGGGTGATGAAGACAGGTCAATTTGTAGGCATTTAACTATTCATTATTCACTTTCCTTCCATCCCCAAGATAAAAGTCACATTCTTCATTTATCTTTTCTAAATTCTTAAGAGAAGTCCTTTGTCCCATTTAGTTTCATTTCACTATCCTTTTAATTTTTGTCATGGTCAGATTGCTGGTATAAGTAACCATGCCACTATTGACACCAGTACTATCCTCTTGCATTCTTTTGGTTATCTGAATGTCTTTTGCATCTACTGCATTTATTCAAGAGCCAATCCCATTCCAACTTGGAACTATCATGTTAATCTGCATCTGGTCCTGGCTGACATTTTCTATGCTGTTGTTTAATTGTAAAATGGGAAGTTGTAATTTGATTTCATTGAACTGCCTAATATATTCTAGCATGAGTTTCTCTGATCCATAAAAACTCAGGCTCAGAAATTAATATGTGCGTGTTTGATTGTACACACACACACACACACACACACACACAAGCAAATGTGAATTTCCAGATAAAATAACTTTGTGACTTCACAGTTTTTTGTTTTTTATCCCTGATGATACCTTTGATGAGTCATTCTGCCACTCCACCCTCCTCAGGAATACTCAGTTCCCCATTAGAGAAATCTTCTCTTTTACAATTAACATTACAAAGAAGAATTTCTTACTGGCCAATATTGCTATTTTTTTAGAAGTAGTATTTCAAGGTGGTATTAAAGTTGGATAGAAGTGATTAAAATAAAAATTTACTTTCTAGAGAGTCAGTTATAAACACAATGTCTAAAAGAGGTATTTTAAATTCTGCCATGATCTCTCTGGGGTTGAATTTACTAGAAGAAACATAAGCATTGGTTAAGAGAAAAAAAAAAATTAGGAGAACAGTGAAGATTTTCTCATGTCATCTTCTTTTTACTTTAAATATCTGATTTAACATTTTTATGGAAACTTGCTCCATTCCAGCAAAATCAACTGTTAGTAAGTTACAGTATTACTAATATTACATTTTGCTTGGTATGTAGAAATGAAATTCCCTAGATATTGTTTTATAGGTACTTATTCTGCAAAATGCAGTAATTTAGGTTTCATTTATTTTATAGGGCCTATAATATGCTGAAATTGCATATGTGGAAATACAGTTCATTTAAATACAAAATTTCTTAGGAAAGCAAAAATAATCTACATTATCCACTAAATTTTTTTCCTACTGAAATAATGTTATAATTAATCTTCAAATAATTTTAACACAGCAATTATGGCTATCAAATACTGTGCAGTAATAAACATGATTTTATTTATAATGGAATTTTCTGCCAATTAGCCAACAAAAGAAATAATTCTACTTTCTAGAATGAAATAATATGGAAATGAAATTGGGTACTACATTCATAAGGCTGAATTTTTAAATGCAATGTCAGTGTCTCGTGTATAAAATTAACTAAGACACCCACTCTCAAATTGTTGCTACATCATTTCATTGCTATGTATAATAATTTTATTTTACTAATTTACCTTCTGGGAGAAAGTTAAACTGTACCCTATAGGCAAGCATGAAAACTAGCACCAATATAATAATTTTAGGATATCTTTATAAAAATTTACTGTGTCTTTAAGCTCTTAGTTTCTAAACTGAATCCATATATGCACTGAGAGGCAAGTCTAAAGACTGTAGTTGCATAAAATGAAAGACACTTACAAAACCAAGCCTGAGAAAGAAAGAAAAGAATTACTAGGTTATCAAAGTGAATTATGAAATAAGATGTAATAAAATACACAGTAGCCAAAGCAAGTGCCTGTGTTTTGTTTTCATGTTTCCTTTATATACTATATGGTTTGCAAAATCAGCTGATCCTGAAATCTTAAAAGTCAATAACATAATGGGGAAAATGGAAGATAAAACAGGATTGAATTTAGAGGCAAATATAATGAAGGAAAGAGTTAATATAGTGTATATGTAACTACTCCTATATAAATCTACTTTATACAGTAGATTTTCTATCAGAAACAAAAACAAATGCAGATCCCAGAATATACATGCAGCCATGGCTGTGTTTAAACTCAGGGCCTAATTAATCCAAGGGTATGGTAAGCATCTTTTTTTTTTTTTCCTTCCATCCATTTCCAATATTTTATTTACTGATAAAAATTCAGTTTTGTTCAGCTATTTCCGTATAATCCAGGAGATTGTACTTCATCTCAAGACCCAAGAGTTAGACTATGATTCTTGTAAAGTAAATATGGTAATCTTTTTAACAATAATAAATTTAAGAATGGGCAAATAAGTAAATAAGGGCCTGCCATGACTGTTCATGCTCATAATCCCAAAGCCCAGGGAGAGTGATGTAGGAGGATCACAAATTCAAGGCCAGCTTCAGCAATTTAACAAGGCCCTAAATGACTTAGTGAGGCCCTGTATCAAAATGGAAAAGAAAAAGGACTAGAGATGCAGCTTAGTTGCAAAGCTTCCCTGGGTTAAATTCTCTGTACCAAAAGATAATAAACAAACAAACAAATAAGGACTAGTAAGAATAAGAGAAAATTAGCTCAGGTCTTTATCAAAAATGCTTCCTTACTCCTCAGAGAGTCATAGAAATTCATGGTTTTTGTAAGTTTCCATAAGGAGTCCCATCTGGGATGTGACATCTGAAATTGCAGCAGCTACTTCCAGTCTGGAAGTTAACATAAATAGAAGTTAACTTAAATAACATAAAGTTAACATAAATAGGCTAGACCAACTCTACCCCACCCCACCTCTTTGAATGTCTTACTTTTCCAAAATTTCCTCTTGAGTCCAGTTTACTATATTAGAAAAAAATATATATTATTTCTAATGTATTCAGTATATTTTACTAAGATTTCTTCTTTTTAATTCTGATACAGATGGATTTGTTTTATTCAAATAAAAACAATGAAATAATTCAAAATACATCATGGAGAAAAAGCCATTGTATTAAATAGTTGGTTAAATGAAAAATAAACAGCTATTAAAAAAACATTAGAATAGATAGTTAGGCAGAAATGGCTGCACCACACATCCACGTCTTACAAGACAGGTACTATATTAGATTTTATGGAACCAAAGATGACCATCATGTCCTATGTTTTCTCTGTATCAAAATGAGCAGATTAAAAATAAATGAATAAATGATGATGTGTAACCCAGAGACAAGGTCTTAATGTATAGAATACAAAATAAAATAGTTAAAAGCTTCACTGAATAGATAAAACTTATTAAATGTTTTGATGAATTAAGGCGGTGAAGAGAAAGAAATAAGAAGGATTCACAATTGTTCAGGTAACATAAAATCAGTGCCTGGACTTTAGCAAGGCAGCAAGTATTGGAAACTGTGGAAATGCAGATTGATTGTATTGAATGAGAGCAACTGAAGATTCCAAGATGACCCCAAACTTGCACCTCTATATGATGGAGTCAGTGAACTGAATATGACAAGCAAGAGGAAAGTAATTGTGTATGTGACTGAGGATAATGAATGTGGTATTTGAATATTATTTGAAAGTCCTCTTACTATATTCAGATAGAAATGTCCAGTAATGGAGATCAGGGTTTATAGCTAAAATGATGGAATTTAAAATATCTTTGCAGGAATCATTGACATATGTGTTTTAAAACTATGCAATTTGTTGAAAAATGATTGTTCTGAAAAGGAGAGCAGGAAATATGAAACTCTCAATATGTTGATATTTGATGATTGACCAAAATATGCAGATTTGCTAAAGTGGACTAAAACCCCCTTGGCAGGCAGGATGTTTTATAGGAAAAATCAAAACAGAGTTGTTTATTTCCTTTGATCAGTTTCAGGGTAAAGAAATCATTATATTTTGACAATGTTGTTCAATTTTCCACTTGTTGGGGGAAGAAAATCTCATTAAATCCCTGCAGCTACTCAAGTCAGAGAACAGGACCCACTATTCTCAGATTCTTTTCTCAAGGTCCAGCAGGCTCTTTCTCCATGGCTGTCTAAATTGGGGATGGTTTTTAAGCCTAAATCTGTCAAATTGAAGATCTGTTTCACATACAATTCTGTGAATCGAGAGCACTTGGGAATGCATTATCATTACCAGAACCTGGAACTGCATTACTCTTCACATTTAAGACTTGTGGTCTGTCGTAGACTATGTCAGCAAGCTATGAAATGAATCTGCATTTACTGTGTCCCTTAGGCCTCTAAGAGGTTTCCCTGAAGTTCTGTTCCTAGGCTTGAATTGAAATGCTGCTACCTACTGAATCTCCTCCCTTTGTTATGAGCTACTCACCCTCTATTCTATTTCTGAGATCTAGCCTGTTGATACACACAGGTCTAAATTATTAATTTTAACTGCAAAATAATATTCCTTATATGAATGCAATGTTTTTATCTACTGTCTTATAAAAATGCATATTTCAAAACCTAATTATCAGAAAAGACCATCAAATGATGTACCAAAATAGATTAATTTGCCTCAAAACACCATTAGTCATTATTCTCCTGCATCAAACTTATGGGATTCATAAACAAATAAAACATTACTACTGCTTTAATTTAAGAATTTATTTGCAAAACAACTTTAAGTAGCCCATATCTGAGCACAGTCAAGTATAAGCCATAGGTTGCATCAAAGAATAAAATAAGTGTGAGCACATGAAATTTAGTAACTGCAACAAATAATGCCACATAGAATGACAGCACTATTCTAAAAACCATGTAAGAATTTAATTTATAAAAATAATGCATTATTTATAAAAATAATGCATTATTTATAAAAAAATAATGCATTATTACAATGAGGACACTGAGGCAAAAAATGTATATGCTTTACCAATTTTAAACAGTAATTTGTGGACTTTATTTTAAACCAAGATACTCAGACTTTAGAGTTCACATCCTTAATCCAGAAGGCATCACTAGAAAATAGATTCTAGAGTACAGAATAGTGATATGTTGAAAGCACTATTCCACCAAAAATTTAAAGAAAGAAACTCTCAGGATATGAGAGAAGATATAGTTAACTCTATCATCCTCTAAGAGTAACGGAATCTATATAAAATTATACTTAAAAAGAATGGTGTTGGGTTAAACCATTAGTACTCTAAATACCTCACGGTCAACATATTTATATTTTATAAGGGACCTGGATCAAAACAAGTCCCTTGCTAGATTATGATAGTTGATAAAATTAATATTAGAAGGTAGACAATAGGCAGTTGCAAAAGGTTACAACAATTAGATGATAGATTTGTAGATTAAGCTGTAAGAGAATAAAATGTGTCTAAAATTAAAAAATAATCAAAAATCCAAATAAGACTCTTTTTAACCTCATTCTGAGGATTAATTCTCTTAGAGAACATATCCAGTAGGATTAAATCATTGCCACTTACTGAAACTAGAAGTATTTTCTAAGTATATATTGACGTGAACTTTTAGTTCCAACAATTTTTTTCTGCTATCTTTTAAAAATAACACATTATCACATTGAAGAGAACATTAAATTCCACACACTCACACACACACATACACATACACAAATGGGTTTTCTCTTTCAATAACCTTAAACGTTATTATGCTGAAATGGCCATTTCCAATAGCCTTTTAAATAATTTAATTATATAAATAGTATAACCACAGCAGTTCTAGTTCATTGGTCTTTACTGCTACTTAAATAGCTTGTATTTCCAGATCAGTGAGTAGAACTGCTAACTCTGCTCTCCTCTAGCCAAACTGTCCATCAAGAGACTGCATTTCTCTCCTTAAACTCTCTTCTTCCACTACAAACTATCCTCTGTCCCCAAGATTTTCAAAACAAGTAAGGTGGTTCATATCAAACCAATATAGCAGAACATCACTATATAGATAAAAAGAGACTTGTTTCACTTGTATGTGATTAGAAGGTTAAATTTTAAATGACATATGATGTTCAGAAATGAATATCTCTACTACTATAATTTCAAAAGATCAAATTAATTTGAAGAATTAATTAGAATGGTATTGATAATAAAAAATTAATATCACATTGAACTTCTCCTAGTCTTATAAATGAAGGATTCATTTTGCAACATTAAATCTTTACAACCGAGTCATACAGTTAAAATTTGGAAGCACAAAGAGCAATTCAGTAGAAAATGTATGGATAAATATATGAACTTAGATTTGGTTTTTAAAAGGCCAGGTTAAATGAATACATGTTAAATTATGTTTAATTGAAGGGTAGAAGGGGATGCACACATCGGTGAGATTAATTTATTGTGACATTGCAAATTAAGGTATTCAGCACTAAAATATCCTTGCTTCATAAAAATAGAAAATGAAATATGTAGTTGACAAAAATTGACTCAACACTTTAAAACATATGAACTATATCATGATTTAAAGAAATTTTACATGGGAAAATTAAAATTTCTATTAAATATGATATCAAAAAAGTGACTGCTTACATTTTAAAAAGTTTCATCATATCTTCTTTTAAAAAGTCAAATTCCTTTAAACATATTTGTAGTGATTTATGCCACCAAATATAAAAGTGACACAATGTAAATACTTATTCCAGACGTGGAAAATATAGAAAAATATATAACATCATAATGATTTTATATAATAATTCTAGGAATTTAGTAAATGTTACTTAATGAAGAGTGATTTATTTTGTGTCATTTTAATGCATCAACTGAAATTACAGTAACTATGCAAAAGTGTTATATTATTATTCTCATTTTCTATGTGAAACTGAAGCCCTCAGTTTAGCAGTCACCTGATTTTGAAAATGGGTATAACTGATTTTATACTCTGTGTTACTTGATATGTATGGCACTCGTTACTGTGATTTGCAGAATGTTTCCAGGATCTCTTGAAACACAATAAGACTGAACTTTCCAGATCTCTTACACTTGAGTGTGACCATGTGGGCAAACCAATAAGGGCAAATTGAGTTGCATCTTTTTAGGCTTCAAAATGCCTTATGAAATCCTTCTGAGACATCTTTACCTTTGCTGTAAAGCCACAAGGTCCAAGACAATAGCTAGCTTATCAGTTCATGTCCCAAAGAGATGATGGATTAAAACCCCAGGATCCAGCAATGAACATACAAAGTTAATAATAACAATAGTAATAATGTCTTATCATTACAAGTGACCAAAGTTTGAGGAGCATTTATTACTCTACCATCACTCAAGTCTTTTTTGTTTGATGTGAAACAGATAAGACAAGGGGCACTAAGGACATATATCAATAAAAAATAATAAATCTAGACTGGGGATTGAGCAAGAATATTTACACATTCTATTTCTATAATCTCTGTATGGAATCAATAACATAGAGGAGATTTAACATTTCCCTTTGAATTGGGGGAACTGAAATTTGTGAGGCTGGCTAATGGTGCCAGATAAGCAGGCAAACTCAGTTCTATGTACAGTCTTACTAGGAAAAATCTATAGCATAATTGAAACTACTGAACATATCAAAAAGGAGCAATTATGGTTTCAAATTTAAGACTGGTGAAAAATACATTCAAAGTCAAAAGCCATCTTAAACTTAATCCTGTTATCTACCTCTACTTCCTCAAAATTCTTTGTTACCTTTTCCTAGTGGTATAGCTACAAATGGAAATATAAAGCATCTTCCAATGAATTTTATTTTTGTAGCATTATTTGCAGTAGTTTGGACCTTAAGTGTCCCCAAAAGATTGTTTTAGCAAGGGAGGCCCTATTGGGAGGTTGTGGAGCCATTCCTGGTGAGGCCTCGCAGGGGGGCTTTTAAATCATTAGGGTGTGCCTCTGTAGAGAACAAGGGGACTCTGCTACTTCCTGTTGTCCTGTTTTGGTTCCAAACCCTGAGGAGAGCAGCTTTGCTGTGATAAATGTTCCCACAGGTGCAAAGCAAAAGGGCTAAACAAATAAGGACTGAAAACTATAAAACTCTGAGTCAAAATAAACCTTCTTCTCCCTATAATTTGGTTGCCTTGGGTATTTGTTACAGTAACAGAGAGCTGACTAACAAAATTATTTCATTCTATTCAGTCTTCCAAATGTTTTCTGTAAAAATCATTTTTTTTTCTTTCTTTTCTTTTTAGAGATTAAATTAAGCATATGTTTAAACACGTTTTTTATTATAGTCATCTTGACATATTTACCAGAATTAAAGTCAAACTTCACCAAGGGAACATCTCATTTTCCACAGTTCATTCCAGAAAAGAATGGAGTTGGCCTCTTTCTGGCTACACGGTGCCTGCTTTAACTTTTATAGCACTTCACTATCCTAGACATCTTGGTTTTATCATTGTTCTTTCTCCTAAGCTATTATTCATTTGCAGACACCATTCATATCATTAGTTCATATATACACACATACATATAATAAAAAATGATTTCCCATTTCCTCTCATATACAGATTATTAATCATAATTTTCAGACAATAATATTTTCATTCTAGCATATAATTATGAAAATTGTATTTTCTTTCAAGTCTCCAAAATGCTCCCAGTGTGTTTTTGAGTTTTATATTTTAATACAGTTATAAATGAACCTCATATTGTTTTCAGTAACTTCTCATTGACTAAAAAAGTATTGTGATTTTCATTACAAATGCCTTTGTCCTAATTTGCTCTTAAAATAATTCTTTATTTTAGCTTTTAGAACCCTCCCTCATATTTCAAAATCACTTTAAGTCACTACAACCCCTGTTGATGCCTTATTGACTGACTTTAATTGTAGCATACTCCACGGTTTGAACTATTGTGACAATCAGTTGAATTATTATGCCTGGTAATCATCATGTTGGAAAATAGTGATATGGTTGTGTCTCAGATCCTATAATCTTAAGAAGGGATAATCTCAATGTGCTCAACTTTGTGACTTTATTGCTATAGATCTGTTAATGTAGTGAACGGCCAGCCAACGTTTTGTGGGATAAATGAATGAACTACTGGAGTCTAAAAAGAAGAGCATGAAGTGTGGTTTGGATTCATTGTTTTTATCTAAACAGAAAAGAAGTTACTTAAATGTTCACTAACTTGAGTTGTTTCTATAATTTAAGTTTATTTTGTAATAAGTTTGATGATACTGACTCACAATTTGTTAGGCTATTTATTAAGCCAATTGGAGAGAAGATGAACATATCTGACATACATATTTTCAGTGAATTCTCCAAAGCTCTTGTTACTCATTTCAACTGTGGTTGATTAAAAAGATGGTCAAAGGGGTAACAATTTATCTTGTTTTTGCATTATGAAATTATGTTTCAAAATAGAGACATAAGTAATGTTGTAAATCTCAGGATCTGACAAAAACTTAGCAACAAAGGTGAATTATGTAATTAACAATTATTCTTGCTGAAAGTACTGTGATCAGTCATTAAATTGATTGAACTAAATGTGAAATGTTATAACTTAAAGTTATTAAAAAATAAGTGCTACATTAATTAGGAGAAATCTAGTCTTTACAGAGAGAATGAACAAAAATCCAAATGCTGAATGAATAGGCAAATTAAATGTGTATAGAATCATTATTATGTGGATGTTTGTAAATACTTAGCTATTTGATACCTTATGAGAAAAATGTAATTATTAATTTTCCTTTGCCAAATACCTTTGTCATGATAGACTAAACGCATTCAAATTTTATACATGACAAAAATTTTAAGGAAATTTTATTCTGGTATGTGATAAAATTTTTACAAAAAAAAATAATGCACATTTTTTTTTCTCAAAGATTAGAAAAGCTCATTGTAACCATCTATATACTTAATTTAATTTTGCCTCAACTCTTTTTATTTGTGATTATTATTTTATTCATTCTGATATTAAATATTCCATTAAGAACCATGACCTTGAGGAGAAGAGTGTTTGGAAAAATAACTTCATGGCTCTCTCATGTTCTACTTAGAAGAGTCATCTTTAAACCTAGACCCATTTTTTTTTAAAGAGAGAGAGAAAGAATTTTTTTATATATTTATTTTTCAGTTTTCGGTGGACACAACATCTTTATTTTATTTTTATGTGGTGCTGAGGTTCGAACCCAGCACCCCTCACATACCAGGTGAGCACATTACCACTTGAGCCACACCCCCAGCCCAAGACCTTTTAAATAATGACTTCCAAACTAGGAATCTTAATTTTATTTTAACTCAAAATTCAGAACATAGGGAAATTTAAAGTAAGGATGTACCACTTCAAATTTGTCTATATGATTGGTCAATCAATCAAATAAAACTTTAAACTTGGACATAGAAATTTGTCTAAATTTAACAGAATTGAATATATAATCAAAGTTATTGATCTACTAGCTTTAGGTAGACACAGCTAAACAATACTTTTATATTTTTTTTTATTTATTGTTTTTGCCCACCAAACTATTTAAAGCAGTTTCTATTGAAACATCTTGATTTACTGAGTTTTGTCCTTGAGAATCACTGAAACTTATCGGACTGTAAAAGCAAAATTACCTGGAGCAGAAGGTATTTTTAAACACATGTTTTCCCAAAGAAGGCAGCTGCTCACTGCATGAATTCTTTGAGCACTGCTGTTCTCAGCAGTTAACTTTCTTTACTTGAAGGTACCAAGGCAGGAAAGATAACCTCAACACATTGTTTTTCTTTCATTTTTACTATATTCTCAATACTATCAAAGAGATGATATTTGGCAGCACAGAAATTATTTTAAAAAATACTGTAGAGGAAAAGGATGGTTCTTTTTTTAGATGAAAGTATTAATAATCAATCTTCTTAGTCCCTTTAGTTAGTATTTTCCTAAAAAATAAAGAACAAGTCTATATTGTATCTACAGAGAAAATAAGCTTCCTCCTAGAACATTTCTTTTCTTTTAGCTGTTTTATCACTTACGTTTTAAGTATTAACTTGTACTTTCCTTTTATCCAATAATACACTGACATTGTAGTAACAAATATAATTTACATAAAATGAAGCTATTTGTATCTTTATATACTCTGCCTTTGCATGTATGATGTGTATAAATGCATAGATTAGCTGCTTGAGCATAAACATGTTAATAAATGCTAACATTTTTCCTCTATAAGCAAACCTGTTGCCAAGTATGGTAATTACTCTAGGCTAAATTTATTATCATCCAAAATTTGTCTATGTATCATTCAATATAACTCATGATTTGTAGCATTTGAGACCTTTATGAATAGATGTTTTTAATTAGTCTTTTTTGACATTCCAGACAAGAGATTCTGTATTAGATTCAGGTGGGAAAACAATTTGGTGATAAACTGAGTAAAACAATTCTTTACAAGTTTGGGTGTCAGAGAATCATGCATTTTAACAAATTAAGGATTGCTCCCACATCCTCTGGCAAAATAAGAAAATAACTAAACTGTTATTTTTTCCCATTTCTAACATCAACTCATCAAGTATATAATCCTTTCCTGCCAGTTAAGCACGAGTGATGTATGAAGATACACAAACCACCCTAAAATCCAAGCCTGCACTTTAGTGCTCTCCTGATGATGATTTGTGAGTTGGAAGTAAATAACTGAATTTGAGAATGTCTTGTTCTGTAACTGTATCTTTCTCTTGTTAGGACCTCAAACTCTAGTCTTATCATTTTCTCCTTGTCTTTTTGAAATGTATTTGACTAATGTACATATGCAATTCTTTTCAGTTGTCTCTAGCTTTCACATTATGTTGAAATAAACCTTTACTCATCATGTAAAAACAGCTATTACAAAGTAAATATGTATTATCCTTGTTGTGGCTAAATTGGAAAGATCTATTGGAGACCCTGTTAAAATTCATTAAACTGAAAAAGAGTGATCACCCTGTTTTTTAGTAGACAGAATAATGCTTTCCCAAACATGCTCATGTGCTATTCCCAAGACCTGTGAATATGTTACATGAAATGACAAAAGGTACTTGGAGATGTGATTAATTTAATGATCTTAAAATAGATAATACCAATACATCCATTCTGTTGATAAGAATCCTTATAAAAGCAGGGCCAGAGTCAAAAAGATGTGAAAATGGAATTATAAATTAAAATGATGTGCATTACAGATGGAACATGGGGCCACAGGGTCACAGCCAGACAATGCAGTACCTCTAGAAGCAGGGTGAATACAGTCTTGTAGGCCTTTGACCCAATGAACCAGTTCTGGAACAACTGACTTCCAGAACTATAACACAATAAGTATGTATTATTCTAAGCCATAAATTTATGAGCATCCATTAAAGTGTCAATAGAAAACTAAAGTACTTCATTAGAAAATTTTCTTCAGAGACTAGAAATTCACTGAAATAATTCTTCAATAACATTGTGTGGGAAGATTAAATCAGAAATGAATTAAATTGCTAAATCATAAGTTTCTTCATTTAAATATTGATCCATTAAAGGATTTCTGGATTTATTTAAGTGGTGCTCTTCTCCTATGATGAGTTTTTGTGAATTGTCATGATTTTTTTCTCAACTAATATGTTCCTTACAGTCTTTGATAAACTCCCCTTAATTGATCTTACTCTGTACATTAACAGAAAGCATGGTATTGCTTTAGTTTTATGTTAACACTATAATTCTGTAAGTTAGAATCCAGCTACAGATCTCATTGGGCCTCAAAGTGTGTTTTTGAGAGTCTAGAAAAATATCTTTCCTCTTGTCTTTTTCTGTGCTGCAGGCTGTCCTCATGCCTTAATGAATGGTCCCTCTGGTGCATTTCCAAACCCAACATTGCAAGGATAACACTCTGGCTTTTCTTCCCTACTGTTGTTTCTTTTTCATGTAGTCAAGAGTGGTTCTTCAATTTTAAAGACCAAAAAACTTACTATATTTGTAATCGGGTTGCAAAATACTGAATCATCCAGGATGAGTTCCACATAGCAAAATTCCTAAATTAATCAAATCTATGAATGCCTTTTGCTATGACAAGTGTCATAATCATAAACTCTAGGATTTAGGTTGTAGATGGGAGTCACTTTTCTGACTATCACAGTATCTTCTACAGGATTTATTTGAAATATGTGAGAAATTTGAGAAAGTGAAACTTGAGAGGTAAAAGAAACAAATTTGTTGATGAAAAACAAGGTGTTATTTATCCTTGCAGAAATAATTGTACATTGATGCAATATTAAAAAGTCCAATCCAATGAGAAAAGCATAACGATAAGAGCCTTATAGAAAATATATATGTGGAGAAGTTAGAGCTTTTAGCTAACTATTTTAACAACATTCAGTTTCAAAAAGCTGAAACACTATGTCAGGCAGCCTGTACGCTTACATGTGCAATTTTCAGACATAGAGTTTCATAATTTAACAAATTTCTAATCTGGTCAGATGAGAACCAAAGACACTGATACATTAGAACATAGCAAGAATGAATAATTAGAGTAAGAAATAGAATGAAATTATGCTGGACAAGGAACAGTTAAAACAATTAGAGGTGGAAAACCAGGAAATTTGAAGATTGATAAAAATACTGTGTTATCATTGCACACTAGAAATATATAAAAATCTAGTATTTAATGAGAGGATATTCTTTTACCATGGCAATTTTGCTGTTTTTACATTTATATGAAAAACTTTAAATATAGTTTTGAAATGAAGTAAGAAAAAAGCTAAATTAAACTCCAATCCTGAACAATAAAGAAGGAAATTTTATGAAAAGCCATTTGGAGTATAATCCTTTATAGGAAGCAGACATCCCCAACAGAGTTGAATTGCAGATCTCTGAAATGGCATATCAAAAAAAGTTCTAAATTATAATGGTAAATTGTTATATGAAGCTGATCAAAATTGTTCAAAGGATGTTTTCACCTCTTTAACATTGTTTACTTGAGCAACTTTCTGCTTATAATTACTAGGATTGATAGACTAGTAAATAAAAATATAAGACCATGAGTAAAATTTGAATTTCAGACAATGAAAATATTTTTAGCATAATATATCCCTGTGATACTTGTAGTTTATCTGAACTTCAAATTAAACTATTTCCTCTGTATTTATCTGACAGTTGTACATTATTAAAATGATACAAACATGACTGGGCATGGGGGCACATGCCTGTAATCCCAGGAACTCAAGAGGCTGAGACAGGAGGATTATAAATTCAAGGTCTGACTCAGAAATGTAGTGAGACCTTCAGCAACTTTGGTGATACCTTGTCTTAAAGTAAAAGGTGAAAAGGACTGAGAATGTAGTTTATTGGCAAAGTGTTCCTGGATTCAACCCCCAGTTCAAAAATAGATACAAATATTTTTAAAAAGACACCCCTGAAGTGTGACAAGAATGAATATTTCAAAACCTCAAGATACATTTCAAGGAAAAGTAAAATCTTGTGAATCAAATAAGTTTGATATTGCCCATTTTTCATCAGTTCTTGCCCTCTGTTTTTCATGTATATTTCAAATTTACTATTCACTTTTTATCCTTATTCCCTATATAGATGGATTTGGACGTATTGCTACTTAATATTATTATTTAATTAAAGGAAATTGAGTCAACCTGAAAAACATAAAAGAAAAACTTGATCACCAGGCAAAAGTTGATCTGAACAAAAACATCAAAGTAATGAAAGAAAAAAATAAATCAAAGAACCAAACAAAATTATGTTTACAGACTTGAATGCATAACGAAGATTCATCTTGGGTTGTCTAGCTTAGGTTCCTACATTATTCTGTCTTATGCACATTCCAAGGGTCTTATATTTTACCTATATTATAAAATTTCCTGGTGTTTGGCATCTTAAGAAAGTCATTTCATTCTACCTACATATAAGAAAGAAAGAATCACGGCTTATCACAAAATAATAGTTTAGAATTTAGGGCCACAGCACACAATCTCATTGTGTTAAATAAACAACAAGAACAAAAGACAAAAACTGATAATTTTAAACTAATTTTGATTCATCATTCCTATTATTATATGCATATAAATTTAGAGAGTGTTAAATTACAATTAAAAGTTTTTTTTTTTTTTTTTTTCTGCTGATGTGAAAAAAGGGGACACACAGCAAAGGGAAATACATTTCAGAAATGGTAGACATAAAATTGGTGAAGAAATGTGTGTGAAAAATAGTCAGAGACTCAACATTAGGAAAACTGTATTGATGCACCCAGGACAGAGACTCTGAAACCTTGCTTTTAAATTTTTGGACAATAAAGCTAAAGGAAAAGTTATGGGTGAAGTAGTAGATCAAACCTTTAAGACATGCTGAAATATTGATTTCATGCCATTAGAATTCAAACATGGAACTTTGTGATGACCTGTTCTGGTTTGCCTTATGTATATTCATGCTTATCTGCTTCCAGTTTCCAGTTTCCCTTATAGACCTCCATTAAATTCACTACCCAGTATGTTTTACTTTTCAGCTACTTGCCCCTTGTTGGCTTTATGTGATTGCTCTTTCAGACTTCCAGATAAAATCCACTTTTGACTATACTTAAAATTAAGCCTAATAGATAAAGAATTATGAGTATTATCCAAATGAGTTTCTGTAATCTTTAAACAATTGGGTTTTAATAACTAGGCTAAAATACAATTGGAATGTTCACTGAGATACCTAGCTGAGAAAAGATAAGTCTGTAACAACCCAGAATAAATTATGAAAAACTTTTCTTAGCAATGTACACATTTTGAAATTTATGATATATTAATATATACATAATGTGTTTAACTTAATTTACCTGTTAATTTAAAAAATAAGTTTAATACAATAAGCTATTTAACAATAAAAATAAGAGTTTGTAATCAGTCAGCTAGCATGGATTTAGAAACTATTTTAGAAATTTATGGGAAAACTCATGTCATTTGCAATAAAACACCTGTTATTGAATTTTAAATCTGTGCTGTTTGATAAGCCTTTGTGTCATTTATAGTAATAATACCAAACAACATAGGGATTAATATATGCCAGATATTCTTCTGTATGTTTGATATGTGTTAGTTCATCTTATACTCAACAGTACTATAAATATGTGCTATAATTATTTTCATTTTAAAGATAAATAAATTTAACCATTTTAACATTAGATACTGAGTGAATGATGACACTTTTACTGTTTGGGGGAGATAAATAATTTCTGAAACCAATTAAATACCTGAAAATATGACCTCCATGAGTTTATTGTATTATAAGTGAGTGTGTGAAAAATACACTCAGTAACAATCTAGTGTAGCAATTCCTAAATATTGGGTATAACACCATACTAGGAGAGTCACATGGCACTTTCTTCCTGGTGATTCTATGGCTTAAATCAATATTTTCAGCAACTATATCATTATTGTTCTTTTGAAAAAAATATAACTGTTGGCAATAATGCACATTGACTTAGGAATTTTCAGGACTGTGGCTTTCCTGTGCCTTTCCAGTTCACTGAGTGTATGATACAAGAAATAGGTTTCTTAAAAACTAATAGCAATGGGTTCTGTCGTTTGTACATACAATACAAGTTCATTAAGAAATAGTTTGCCAGAGAAAGAAGGAGAGAGAGATTGACATTAGAGAAGATAAAAATAGAAGGGGATTGTCCACAGAGAATTAAAGGACAATCAGATCAAAGGGATTAGGGAGCAAGATGTGGTCATACTGCTTACCAACCAACATTGTTGCCTGCCTTAGGGGAAGACTGCCATGTCTGCCACCAGCCTCAGTCCTTCAGCACTTCTCACAGCATGAGAAAATAGCCTTACAAAGCAAGAATTCCATTTCTAAAGTTTGTGTTTGTGTGTGTGTGTGTGTGTGTGTACTCATGTTATCCAAAATGTTTTTGATAACCTTATGTGGAATATAAATGAAAAAAAAGCATAATTAGTTTCAAAATGTTATAAAAATAATGGATTAAATTGTTTCAGAAGCAACGTGCCAAATTACAATGTGGTATCTAAATATGGTCATATGCATTTTGAGGGAAGTGATGAAAGTAAATTTAAAATGACTTATAATTTTGCTTAGAGGGTTTCATATAGTTGACACTCAGTAGACTGGACCATATATATAAAAACTCTCAATCATAAGGCTTCTGATAAACCTGGCCAACTATACACAAAACAATGTAATATTTTAATTGTTCGGCTCAAAAAACAATTCTAAAATCTGACCTGGAAGAATACACTGTATTTAAATTCCTAAACTATTTTTAATATTCTTTAACATCCTTGAAAGATAATCCAAAACAAATCTCACTCCAAGTGTGCGGAAATTTGTGAAACTTCAAGAATTGTTTCCCAATGATATGTTCACATCAAAGTATTTGGAGTAGAATAAAGTTCTCTTCCTAGGTGATTTTTATAGATTAGTTATCATAGTACATGTTATTTTGTGTGTCACTGTGTGTGTCAGGGGTCATAAACCCAAATATGAGGGGAATATTTTAGGGAATTTAAGCTAATTTTGATTATCCATTATTTTCACTGTATAAAGTGAGTTTGAACTTAACTCTTCTCATTTTCTTCTCAATTTTCGAAGATGCTCTGGGAGCTCTAATTTGTTGTCATTGTTGGTACTGTTAAATTTATCATCTTGTTACATATAAAACAAAGGAGTTTTATAGAGGCTAAGGAAGTTTTCTGAGATCACATAGCGAAGGGCTACTGTTGAAAGAATGTAAAATGTGCTTTATAAAGGTAATTGTGAAAACATGATGGTCCTCAGTTTACCTTACATGTATTAAAACATCAATCTGTGCTCCACAAATATGTACAATTATAAAATATGATAATTAAAAAATACTTTTATAAGAGTAGATATTAATGCCATCTTTTTTTTTTTTTTACATTCTTGTTTTCTTTTTTTCTAAGCTTATCAAATCAGGCCAAAATTGGATGATACAGGTACCTTCATTGGAGGAGAACTCACAGAATGCATTGGAAAAAAATACCTTCTTAGAAGATTGCACCATGATAAAGAGATAATTTTCCCTATTATCACTTTAATCATGCTAAAAACTTAGTTTTTCTGAACTTTCTTTTACATATCTATACAAGAGCAATTATCTTTGTTACCATACAGCTTTATTTTGCAGATTAAATTAGTTAAACATGTTTAAAATACACAACATATAATAGATTCTATAAACTAGAGTGATAATTTTGATCATTTTCACATTCTGAGAAGATTATGTATTTCAGCTTGATGGTTTTTCCTTTGTGAATATCCAAGACATAAGATGTCTGAGTAGTTTTAATAAATTGGATGACAGAATTTGGAAACATATTTCCAGATGCAATAAAGAAATATTCCATTAAATTTTACAGCATTATAAATCATTTAAACATTTAAAAAAATAATTCAAGGGATTTTTTAGTACTTAACCTGTTGTTTTTTGTATTAGTTCAAACAACTAATTTTAGTTCAGTAAACAATCACAGTATGTTAGTTTCTAGTGTGTTTTATATCACATGCTAATTCATGTATTTCAAATTAAAAAAAACATATGGTCACCTTATACCTGCTTATAGAAACTAAAAGATGGCATTAAATTCTCTAAAAACACACTTTTAAAAATCTTAAAATTATGTTCACTCTATTTTGTACCCGAAACTATAGTTTTTATACACATATATTTTGCTAAATATTGTTGTTTCACATTGTAACATTTTATACATATTTGCAAAATTTGATATTTTGCTTATTTGTTTAAGTCACTAGCAGGTGCACTTTATACAAATACTACTATCATCATTTGAAGTGGTAAAGGTAATTTTATTTTTAAATTATTTATAGTGGTAAAGGTAATTATATATTTAAATTATTTATATTGAGACATAATATTTGTTCTTTATGGGGTACAAGGGTGCAATGTGGTAATTCAATATATGTATACAATGTGTAATAATCAAATCATCATAATAATTATTTTCATCTCTTCAAATATTAATCATTTTTATGTGTCTGGGTTTTCATACTATCCATTTTGAAATATGCCATAGATTATTTAAACCATTAATTACCCTAGTATGCTATAGTTAAAAACAGAACTAATTTATTCTAATTGTGTTTTGTACCCATTATTAAACTTCTTTGTCACTGTACCCCTGCCCTCTCTAGTCTCTGTAGACAACTATTCCATTTCATTCTACCAAGACCAACTTATTAGTTTACACAAATTAGTGAGAATAAATGGAATTTATCTGTTGCTGAGAGCCATAGCTGAGTCCGAATGACGCATGGCATTTTTGCCAGAATGGAGTGGTTGAGAGGTGACCCAGCAAGCCATTGAAATGATAATGGTTATGTTAAGCTGTGTATATTAGACCCCTGCTGTCCACCTCGGCCTGCTACTTTGGAGTTCTCCTGGGGATTCCCAGAAAGTTCCCATTGGTTGGGGAAGTGCCGGAGGAGGGATTTCCGGTTGCTGGTTCCTGGAGGAGCCGTGTGGCGTTTGGAGATGTTCCCGGGAGCGTGTGTGGAGTGTATTGGTGGAGTTCAGAAATAAAGTCTGTTCCTGCTTCAGTGGCTTGTGATTTGTGCCCAGCCAGACTGCGGCAATCTGTCTGTATCTGGCTTATTTTGCTTGACATAATAACCTCCAATTCCCAAATGACAGTACTTCATTTTTTTATGGCTGAATAGTAATTCCATTGTATATAAATGTCACATTTTCTTTATTTATTCATCCACAGATGGGCATCTTGGTTTGAGTCCATATTATACCTATTTTAAATAATGCTGCAATAAACATGGACTCCTAAGCATCATTTTGGTATAGTGATTTCTTCTCATTTGGATGTCTACTTGGACTTGTTGTATCATGTAGTAGTTCATTTTTTTTCCTGAATCTTTATATTTATTTCCATAGTGTCTGCACTAATTATATACCAGGAGAGTTCTTCTTTCTCCACATCCTCACCAACTTTATTTATTTATTTATTTGTCTGTTTGTTGTTTCATTATATTAGCCAATTTACCTGGGTTGAAATAATATTTTATTGTGTTTTTTATTAGCATTTCCCCTGAGACTGATACCACATATTCTTTCATTTGTTCAAACTAAATATGATGATCTCATAGAAGAAGAATGGAATAGTGGTCATTAGAGACTTGGAAGGGCAGGAGGAAGAAAATGCAGGAAGAAGTTAGATAAGGGGCAACAAAACACAGCTTAGCTAGGCCAAATAGTTCTGGTTTTCTACAGCACAGAGTAATATTGGTTAATTAACACTGTTAATAAACAGTGGTTTATTATATATTTAAAAATAAGTAGAAAAGAACATAAGTTCCAAGCATATAGACATGATTAATGTTTTCAGAGGTGAAAATGCTTCTTATCCTGCTCTAATCTCCATACATTGTGTACAGCTATCAAATTGGCATACTGTATCTCATAAGTAGGTGCAAATACATTATCCAAATAAAAATATAAACAACAACAACAACAAAAAACTGTTTGAGAATGTACATTGGCATGGAAGGATATCTGTACCACATGGATATAGTATTTAAAAGTTGCAAGAAAAAGTACAAATTAATACATATCTGTATGTGATAACCAACATTTAAGCAGTTGAAAACTTACATATTAAGATGATCAATAATATACAGTACTATAAAGGATCAAATTTTGCTGAAGAATAGAATTTTCCGTTAGATTTACCAATAAGTGAGTTCACTTGACACATTCTATTAAGAAGAGTTTCAAGAAGGGGCTAAACTGCATTTGAATCAGAATTAAAGAACAAAAATATATGTGTGACAAAAAGGAAGGTTTTTTTCTTTCAAAAAGAAAATGAATAGCATACCTGAAAAGAAGAGAGAGCCCACAGATGCTATAGTTTTGTTTTTACTTTTGTCAATGGGCAAGATTTGATATCCACTGATAATAATTTCAGAGGATGGTTGAAGATACAGAAAAGAGAGGATATACCTCATTAAATAAAAGATATCTAAGGGATAAGGTGATCTTTAGCTCATGAGTAGAGAGAGAGATATTTAATAGGAGAAAGAATATTTCTTTCCAATTGGTAGGAATGAAGACAAGTTATAAAAAAGAAGATATGGATATTAATCTGTGAAAGACACATAAAAGTGACATACTATTTTGGAAGTCTGCACAACCAAATAGCTTTTTTTTTTCTTTTGTTCTATTTTTTACATATAAGCTACAGAATATATTTCATAATTAATGGCTTACAGGCTAATCTCTGCTCAAAGAAATATTTTGTTTATGCCTCAGAGAAATTAAGTGATCCCCAAAAGAAATTTGGACTTCTGTCTTCTCTTGGAAAATTAAAAAAAAAAAATGTTCTTCTCATGATTTTAAAAGTCCTAAAATAACAATATTTTTGAAAATCCAAATTCTGGGGCTATTTAACCTTCTTGAATTTTCTTTGGCCAATTGCATTAGAGAAGTCTACAGTCTTACATGGACTACTCTAATCTCTGTTAATCACTGTTCTCCACTTTTAAAACATTTACTTCCTATCCATAATGTTTTTCATCAAGGCTAGAAGCTATGAATTATAAAAAGAAAGAAATCTATTGTGTGAGGTAGAGAAGTAAGGACAAAACTCACTCCACATTTCAAGAAAACAATAACCAATGTTTAGAAGTTTGATGGAAGGAACTATAGAGATCTTTGATGAGGTTTTCATTTCTCAAAGTTATGAGATATGAAAATCAAACCACGTTTAGTTAGCTGTTTCATCACTGTGACTAAAACAAGAACAATTTGGAAGTGTAAACATTTGTTTTGGGATCATTGTAAGCAAAAATAACCCAAAACAGGAGCAGACCCCAAACGGATCAGCAGCTGTCTTTATTAAGCAGTAGTGGAATGGCACACAGCACATTTTCAGGGGAGAAAATGGAGACTGGTTACAAGAGGGGTCTGTTTTTAATAGGTCTTAATGAGAGTTAATCATAGCAGAATATTTAGTGTGACTTAATAATTACAGACTTGGGATGTACAGTTGGGCAATCAGGAAACTAGTAGTGCAGGTTAAAAATCTAACTCAGGATTAGATTTACAGCTGTAAAAGCTCAAAACTCATTCAGACTCAGGGAAACAGCTGTAAAAGCTTGAAACTCATGGTTACTGGGATAAAAATCCAGACCCCAGAGCCCATTTGTTTATCTCCTTCCTTCTGGGATTCGTTGTCACTGGGAATAGAGGAATGTCCAGGGTCCAGGGTCTAATGTTTACCTTCTCTCTCGGGGCCAGTGCCCCCCCTCTTCCCTAAGGGCTGTCATTCTGCTTTACTTGGGGCATGTTATTTTCCATACCCTTCAATCATGGTTTCAGAAGTCTCAGTCTATAGATGGCCAACTTCATTGTTCTGGGCCCAAGAGGAGGCTGCACATCATGGGTGAAGGACCCAATGGAAGAAAGATGCTCAGTTCATGGTGAGATCAGGAAACAGAGAGAAAGGGAAGGGAACGGGGCAGCTTGTAAGATGTACCTTCCAGGACATGCCCTCTGAGACCTACCTTAGCCATCCAGCCCCATCTGCCTACAGTTGTTACCCATCATCCCATTCAAGTTAGAATGGACTAATTAGGTTGCAGCTCCCACCATCTAGTCATTTTAATGACTTAATATTAATATTCCTGTATTAACAGAAGTTTTGGTGGGATACCTCATATCCAAGCCATAACACATATGAACTTCATGGATAATTT
Source organism: Marmota flaviventris (assembly GCF_047511675.1). NCBI lineage: Eukaryota > Metazoa > Chordata > Mammalia > Rodentia > Sciuridae > Marmota > Marmota flaviventris. The sequence continues at coordinate 84,642,769 of NC_092509.1, read as the reverse complement.
TGATAAAATTAACAGGTCTAAAATATATATTATCCAAAATCATTAAGTTATGGCACAACACTTTTAATACTATAAAAGTGAACTCAAATTTCAGACTATGAATTCAATGTTAGACTTACAATTCCCCATGTAGTTGCATATTTTGTCATTTTTTATATTTTGCAATATCTTAATGGGAACTCAAAATAAGTATATCATTATTGATATATCACACATGCCATTTTAACCCTGGTGTTTGACAGTATATTTTTGTATAAATGCATCCTGTATTTATTTGTTTTAATAAAACATATGTTACGGTAAACACCAAGAGGGAGAAGGAGGAATGGGAGGAGAAAAAGATAAATGGAAATGAGTTCTTGAAATAGGTAATTTAAAAGTACAATGAACTTAATTGCCCAGATGATGAAATCATGAAACAAAGAAATGAACAATTCTAGCCAAAAGAAATCCTTCACTTATCCCCCACCCAGGCCATACAGACTGAGTAGAGGAAATGAAGAAAGGAGGCTGTGTTCTCTGAAGAGTTAATAGGACACTCAGGACCCTGGTGGAGAGAAGTGAAGAGAGTACTGTGAGTTGTCCCAGGCCCTACTTCTGTAAGTCCATTACAGTGCTGAGAGATACTTTTCCTGTGGCCATAAAAGATCTGCCAGGCATTTAAGAGAGAGCATGACAAGGGAAGGAAGGGCTTTACTGGCAGTAAGTCAGTGAGTTGGAAGATGAGAACTCTTACCCTAAAAATATCACCTTGCTTAGGGGTTTGTTGGAGAGACATATCAGAGAGGTAGACACCAGGGTAGTTACTATTTTGCGGGTGGCCTGCTTTGCTGAAGCACAGTTGCCTGTTATCTAAAGGTCACTAGAGGCTCTAGGTTCTGTAAAGCTGAAAAGAAAAGTTAATAATTATTAAGTCTTGACTCATGTTAATTTAATTCCTTTTCTCAGAAATATTTAACTCTGCCATTAATCAGTAGGATACAAAAGCATTTATCATTAGAGAACAAGAAAGATAGCAAAAGGTAACATCCAGTGGAGGACAGGAGAAGATAAGGGAAAAGTGAATTTCTCCCAATCAGATAGGAGAAATTCTGATTGGGAAGAAGTTCTCACACATGAACATTTCTAACTCATTGTGGGGGCTTCAGTCCAAGGTATACAGCAAAGCTAGTAGGATACTAATAATATACTGCCATATCATTGGAAATTAGTATTCTTTTTAAATAATCAACTAAAAGCAAGTGGACCTAAAGGGTTTATTTAGGTTTTCCTTCTTAATGTCAGAGGTATAATACTAGTTCATGAGAGCATTTAAAGCCCCTGGATCTGAGTAGCTGCCCGGATTGCCTTACCTACTGGATTAAAACTCAAAACAAATCTTTCATCAGCTGCTCTTTAAACAACTCAGCCAAGTCCTATAATTTAGGAAAGCGCTCTTTCACCTACTCCATGTAAAAAATAGCTTTTCACTTATAAAGAACATTTTTAAGTTCTTGTAGGAAAGAGAGTGGTCTTCTACACATCTATTACAATCAGTATAGTGTTTCAATCATTATTAAATAATCAAGTCCTTTAAAATCTGTGATATGAGAGGACAACCCCACTAGCTTTCCAACCTGCCATCTCAGTATTTGGATCAAATTGAACAACACTGACTAATCTATCCCTGAGAGAGCACAGGGATAAAGGATACACAGTTTGAGGAAACTGGTTCTAATCTTTAAAGCAATTGGTAGCACTCGAAGTGTTTAAATTGGAGAGTGGCAAGATTTTGTATTTTCAGTTGATTATAGGACAGTCACTCCGACAACTTTGCTGAAAATGAATATAATGAGTGTTATGGTTTGGCTGTTAGATGTCCCCCAGAAACTATCATGTGAGTGTAGGATTATTGAGGTGAAATGATTAGATTATGAGAGCTGTGACCTAATCAGTGGATGGATTAATAATTCAGATGGACTAGGTGGTAACTGTAGGCTACTTGGATGATGTGTCTGGAAGAATTAGGCCACTGGTGCATGTCTTTGGGTTTTATATTTTGTTCCTATTGCCTCAGTTTCTGGGCTTCCTACCTACCATAAAGGAGCAGCTTTCTTTCACCATGTCCTTCTATCATGATGCTCCAGTGGAGGACAGGAGAAGATAAGGGCCCTCCCTTGGACCCCAAACAATAGAATTGTCAGGCATGGACTGAGATCACTGAAACCATCAGCCCACAATAAACTTTCCTCTTCTAAGTTGTTTTTATCAGGTAAAACTAATTAACACTAAAAACTAATTAACACAATGAGGTTGGGAGAAATTCTAAATAGTTCCAAGACTTGGAGACGATCTCATGATTCAATGAAAATATCTAATTTTCAACAAATTAACTTCTTGAAATTTAGGGGTTTTTATTTATAATGGGAAAATAATAATTGATGGCTATTTATACTGTGAGATTTCCATTAAATAAGCTTATGAATACAGTACAAACTTGCTCCACTAAAGTGTTAGTTCCTTAACATTGTGTATCTTCTATTTTCATGTGATTAATCCAAGTACTTATTAAATACATGATCAATATCTAATATTTATATATATATATATTTTTTACTTAAATGGCTTTTTATAGGAATATATCATTTGGAGTGTGCACCTGCGTGTAAAATTAATACACAATATGAGAAAGCTATTAGACTTAAAAGGAATTTCCTTAGATGCTTAAATCTATGATATGCACAGATCAAAGAAAAATGGAAAGAGGTATAAATGAGAGATATCAATGTATGAATATATGCAGCCCTGAAAACAACACAATTCATTAACATACCGTAATTATTTAATTCTAATATACAGTAATTAATCCATTATTTCATATGACTTATTATTTATTTTTTTCTAGAATTACATAATTAATGACTATATTTCTCCCTATGTTTTCTTGCAATACTGAATTTTCAAGGTTGAATAAATATCCTTTTAAAAGTAGAGATTTTTAATTTGCACCTTTAATAATACTATTTGTTATAATTTATCATTTCTAGAGGTAATTTGTTCATAAGAATATTCATTAAATAGATTTTAAATAAAATACTAATATACATGTAAAGGAAGCAAAATGAATCATATTGGCAGTGTTATGCAAACCTCAATTTTACAGGGGAAACAAATGATAATTATAACTTAAAAAGAAGTCAGTCTTATATTTAGAATTGCTTTTTATAAAACAAAAATTTATATGTAGTATAAGAAAATAATTACTATATTTGGAAATTAACCTTAAGTCTAAACTTAATGGTACCTCTTAAAAACAAAGAGTAAAATAGATTTATTTCACTATAAGTATTAGAATGTATTTTACTTAACACAAGTAAAGTATTCTTTCAAATTCTAAATAAGTGTGTAAATTTAGTAGAAGAAAAATACCTTAAAATATTTATTCTCTAATTATTCTTGTATGTTTTATCTAATAGAAGGTATCTAATCAAGTAGTTTAAAGTACATTCAGAATGTCTAGTTCCACCTCCTACTCTCTAAAGCACTCAGACACCTAGCAATCTTTCTGGGCATCTATTTGTTCATGTCTCTCGGAAGATAATAGAAATTCTTATTACATAAAATTGTTTGAATATTTGAGTTATTATATATAAGGACCTTAGACATATATAAAACTCTATAAGTAATCTATGATTATTATTAATAGTTTAAATATTAGTGGAGTCAATGATATCACTGAGAGTTTCACAAATTCCGTCTTAATCCTGAAGGAAGAGCACATGAAGATGATGATTTATTTTAATGTCATGTACCATGAAAATTAAGCAAGCATCCCATGGCAGACAAATGTGCATGCTAATTATTATCAATATTATCCGTTAAAGCCTCAATATTTTAGTTAAATCACTTTTAACAGAAAGAAGTTCATAAGTTTGCTATCATAACACATTTTGACTCCTACAGTGTCAGATGATTATTTCCAGCTCCAGCTGGTGTATAGCTATTAACTTGCTTGGCATAAAGTAATTTATGATGAAGATTTTAATGGGAAAACAGCAGATAATTACATGTTTTTTTTTTAACCCAATGCAACTAAACTCCTCTCTTCCATCCCATGTTAATGCCCAATGTTTTACAGACCATCAAGGTGAAATGGATAATTATGCAGATTAAATATTTATTGGAATAGTATTCACCAGTGTCAATCCTGAATGTCATACATTTTTGTCTTAAAATAATATTTCAAAATTTTCAATATTCAAAACAATAATATCAGATGTTATTGTTTGGAAAATGTACTTCAAATATTTTTGACCAAAGACAGGAGGGAAAAAAACCTTTCAAACTGGCTTTCACTGAACATAAATTCAGCGGCAAAGCATCTTCAGAGTTGGTTAATTAAGTAGCACAGTGATGATTCAAAGACCTGAGTATTTCTCTGTCTCTGCTTTGTCATCATGAGCATGCATTTATGCCACACTGACTCCTTTTATAGTCATCAAAATTGTTGAGGTCAAGGCAGGGCACAATAATTACCTGAGAAAGGAAGTGAACTCATTTCTTGCTGTGTCTCCTTTTAAAAAGTAAAAAACAAAAAACAAAACAAAACAAAAACAACAACAACAACAAAAAAACCCCCACCAAAAATCAACAACAAGAACTGTCTAGAAATATCAGCAGAGTTCCCTGTGTTCTCACTGGTCAGTAGTAGAAAGCAAACTTAACTCCTAAACCAATCATTGCAAAGCAATTGGATTGAACCAATCAGAGTTCGCTTATGAAGGAGGGGCTATGATCTTCCTTTCTCAGGCACATGGTGAAAGGACACCTGCATAAACAAACTCGAGTACGTTACTAAACAGAAGAGGGGAATGGACACAGGTTGGACAGGAGTCCTGCCTGAACAATGAGGAACATCTTTCTTCAAAGAAATGAAGTATATTTATATAAAATCAACCACATGTTTGATTATTAATAGTGAACATGTATGTTGAAGCTCTTTGGAATATAATTTAACAAGTTAATATAACAGCATTAAGTAATTACACTTCAGATAAAGTCACTTAATTTAACTTCAGATAAAGTTACATTTAATTCATTCTCCATCCTTTAAAAAAAAATCTATAAAATCTGAGAATTTACGATATACCAGAGCTGAGTTAGTGAAATAAAACACCTATACCTAGTGAAATAAAACACATATGGATATGATCTTAAGAAGCTTAGAATGATAGGCCAACCACTAAACAAATAAATATGTAAGCAAAATATAATAAGGTTAAATTGAATGATCTGGAGTGATCGCAAGATGTTATGAAAGAGAACAGAGGTAGAGAAGAGCAATGTTAGACAGTTTGATTTGCGGACCCTTGGAGAAAGAGTTTCATTGAGGAAAGGAAATTTAAGATGAGTCTTGTAAGATGAGAAGGTTTTTAACCTGTAAAAAACTGGAGCAGCATTCCTGCAAAAGAAAGGTCCATTGACCTTAAAGAGGAATCAATCTTTATGTGTATAGAGCACAAAATTTAAAAAAAATCCAGTTATTTGTTAGGAATAAAGGAGTTTAACAAAGATTTTTATTAAGCCTTTTTAAGTTTTAAATTTGCTCCTTTAAATCTTCTATATGTAAGATAATCTAATTTTATAAAAATTATTTTTCCTTTTAGCTAAGAAAATATCAAACTCATGGAAATTGAAATTAGCAAATAGAAAATAATGTATCAAGTATTCTGATTTCTGTAAAATAAGGCACTTTAATTGTTACTATTTGAAGGACACTTTCAAATTCAGATTAAAATGGAATAATTGAATCCTTATAGAATTAAATAATTAAAGGGTTCAACAATGGTGTTACTTTGAACAATGTCATTTTTTAAAAGGCATTCACTATGATTGATTGCTGACTGTAGAAAAGCCTTATATATTCACCTCAATGTCTATGTTATTGTATAGTTTTACAAACTATATGATATGGAATGATTAATAACATATGTAATTTTACATTTTTTATTTGTGACAGAATAGGGAAAAACCAGGATTTTTGATTATTATAATTTTGGAGAAGTGTTGTTTTAATCAGCCTTTTCACCACTGTCACTAAAAGACCTGACAAGTGAAATTAAAGAAGGAAATTTATTTGAGGCTCATGGTTTCAGAGTCTCAGAGCATAGATGGTCAACTCCACTGCTCTGGCTCCAAAGTAAGGCAGAACATATGGCATAAGGGTATGGTGGAGGATGGCAGGTTATGACAAGGATACCAGGTAGCATAGAGATCTCTGCTAACCAGGGACAAAATATAAACCCCAAAGGCAACCTCTCAGTGATCCACCTCCTCCAGCATATAGTTACCACCATACCTGCCTATAGTTACCACTAAGTGAATCCATATCAGTGTATTAATCCATTGATTAAGTTTTACTTCTCATAATTTAATCATTTCACCCCTGAAAATTCTTGCATTGTCTCATACATGAGCTTTTGAGGGACATCACATATCCAAAACATAACAAATGTCCTTAAAGTTTATGACTTGTTGTATTTATCCGAGAAACAAATAAGCTAATAATATTCCCCTTTATTGTTTAACATTGGCTAGATCCGCCTTATATTGGAATTTCCACAATTCTGCCTTTTGGCATTCTGTAAACCTAATGAGACAACAGAAAGAAATGGGAACTTGGAGAATGAGGCTTCCACCACCCCAGATTAAAACCCTAGGGTAAAGCTTGTTTTATTTATTTATTCTTTTATTTTGTTTGTTTTTTTGTTTGTTTGTTTGTTTGTTTCTGTTTTTGTCTTGGCTGCCTGACTAAAGGCCCAACTCATGTTTGGATTTCCATCCATTCTTTTGTTGCCTGGCTTCCTTGACTACCCTAACGTAAGTCAAGCCAAAGAATTGTTTTGAATCCAAACAATTCTTTTGTTTTAAGGAACAAATACAGAGAAAACTCAGGTTAACAGACACATTAAATCATCCCATATGGAATAAGAACTTAAGATTGTACACTTTCAATTGAGTCAGAGAAAGAGAAGAATAAAGGGTGACTCCCCAATGAAAAGTTAGCTTCCCTCATTAGTATAGTATAAAAATCCTAAAAGAAAGCCACCAACAGTACCTCCTTTCTGACCCCTCCCATGCTGTCAGAGCTTTTCTTTCTTGTTTCTAATAAATCTTCTACTGAATTCTCACCCTCATGTCTGGGTACTTCATTTTTGGGGTGCAGGAGACAAGAACCCTCCAGTGCTCACATGGCCCTGTGTTACATGAAGAAAAGTCCACATTATTTTGAACCTTGGTTACTCATCTTCCTTCTAAGATGTAAACTGCAGAAGACAGGGATGTTTGTTTTGTTCACTGGTGTATCACAAGCATCTTGAACAGAGTGCAGTACATGGTAGGAATTCAGAACATATTTGCTTAATGCAATGGAACTCTTTAACAAAACTCTTAAATTTCTGTGGCTATAAGTGCCATCATTCATGTAACTGCTATTGAAAAGCCCTGAGAAAAGAGAGTAAATATTTACTTATTAGGTATGTCAGGAATTATCAAATAACATTTGCAAATGTAGAGTATCTAGGTTCTAGCCTTTAAAATAACATGTATTGTTACAAATAAATCTGTTTTTTCTTCTTATTAGGACAATCACAATTTTAGTCTTTAAGTACTTTAGCATATATTTATTCTAAAAAAGTTTGAGAGAGAAAATTAGTCTGCAGACATGTAAACCTACTTAATTAATGTTACTATTATGTATAATTATATTGCATCAAAAAAAGAAAAAGTACTTTGTCTAATCCATACTAATAAACTTGGTAGGTGAACTTATGTAACTGAGTCAGATTTTGCAAGTTCTTAGTGATATAATCAATCCACAGAAAACATTTATATTTTGTGAAAATACAAACGCATTAAAAATTTAAGTGTAGGCATAATCACAATATCATAACTTAGATTATGAAAGAGATGATAGAAAGTTTTAGTTACATAGGAGTAATACATTTTTTGAGATCTATTGCATAGTGTGGTGAGTATAGCCAACAACAATGTACTATATATTTCAAAATTTCTGAGTAAATTTCAGCTTTTCTTACCACACACACACACCAAAAAAATAGAAACATGCAGTGATGGATATATCATTTAGCTTGATTTAGTCATTTTACAACATATATCAAATTATTATATAGTATGCATATACTATATAATAAAAAAATAAATGCTATAGATTTATTAATTTGGATTAACATGGTGAATAAAATAAAAATAATGTCAACTGAGAAGCTATTAGGGAACTAGAATATTTTATTAATTTTTTGAAATTAATAATATCACTCTCATGACTTTATTGTGGTCATATGGAAAAAGGATTCTGTATAATTTGTGTGAGGTACCCAAATCAAACAAAAATATTACATAAAAGTTAAAGAAAGGGAAAATTTTGTTCAACCTTAAAAATAATAATCTTTTAATTGAAACTGATATTTTATGCAATAAACTGACTTAAAAGGTAACGAATTTCATTCCCCATTATTATACAAAACAGTTGAGGGATGATTGTCTATATTATTAACAGGATTCATTTATTGGACTTTAATTTTATTAAATAATATAGACACTCACTTTAACTAATACATTGTAAATATATTACAATAGGACCAAAGCTAATTATGTTCCTCTTAGTGTATCACAGACATTCGGCAATGTCAACTTCCACCAACCGGCTATCTCTGCAGCTCTCTGGTCTGTCTCTGTTTACTTCATTTTATAGTATACTTATTGTTAAATGAAATACTGAAAGACTCACCATTTCTTTCTGTCTGATTGCTTGCTGAGTTTGTACTGAAAATGTTTGTATCATTCTGAAAGTGGAAAAAAATAGATGGCTATTGCTTACAATGTGGTTGATCTCAGGAGCGATCACAGAGAGAATAAAGAATATGTGAATTTCTAGCTGGAATAGCTAAAAATGTTGTCTGGACTTAAGTCACCAATCTGTAGAACGTCCTATGAGTCCAAGCATTTTACTTTATTATTTGGGGGAGAAAAAATAAAATTTCCAATTTTCAAGAAAGATGCATATAAGAACAATACTATTTAAAAAAAAAAAAAAAAAACTTTGTCTTAGAACTTGAATGGTGAATACCACTGGTGTGTAGTGAGCAGAGAGTGACTGAATAAGACTGTGAGTGAGGCTTCACGGAGGCCGCTCTATTTTGTTTTGGATTTAGGAGATGGTTAAATAGAGCTATTCAGTGTGTGGATAGCCATTGCGTTTTTCATTCATTAAAGGTGTGGTTTTCTGAATGTATATTTAACATCAATAAAAGTTTATTTAAGGTTATCCTACATTCATGTTTGACTATGCAAGAGTACAATAAGAATTGATTTTCTGATTTTGATGTTGCTACAATGAGAAAGCATATATTGCATTCTAAAAGGCAATGCTTTTCATCCTGTTTATAATTGTTACTTTAATCATAAAAATCATAATCATTCCAAGTAATGTCTACTTGTATACATACATGTATATTATATTTACATATAATTATATGGCATAATATCATCTTATAAGTTATTGTTTTATGTCAAATTATTATGTTAGAAATTTTGACTGTTTATTTCTGGCTGTAAGTGATTATGTAAACTACAAGACTTAAGAATCCTGTTAATACAAGCTCCCATAACATACTAAAAAACATAAAATAAGATAAATTATCAAACATTAGTGTTATATAATGTATACATATTTCCAAATTTAGTAATTTTTTGGTTATTATGTTTGGAGTTGTGGTAGAAATGTGTAAATGGTGTAAGAAAATACAAACTCTATTGCTTCTCTCTACTTATTAGTATGTACTTAGAAAAGAGAAATATTACCATTATTTTAAAAATTGCATTGTATCAGTTCTGACCAGCAACTTATTAATTCAGAGAAAAGAAATGGTTATTCCATTATTTTATTCAATGGACCAGTTTATTGAATTTAGAAAGTTAATCTATTTAAGTCAAAATCCTCCTGATACATTCAAACATTAAGTATAAACGATTTGAATGAATTTGATATTACTTTCATCAATTTACAGCCTAGTAGCATCACTAAACACCAATAAAAGATATTTTTCTAGTTTTAAATTAAAACAAAATATGTAGACAGAAATGAGAAGGCATATGTAAAATGTGATAGCTCAGATTCTCTGTTCAAAATTGATGTTTGAGTTCTCCATATTATACTCACTCAAAACTATTTTCTACTTATTTTTCTCATAATGAATAATCTTCTGTTAAAAAGACTTGGATAATTTTACTTTTAGAGAATTTACTGTCAAAATAGTATGTGCCAAACACTGGGCTGGGTATTGGCGAGATGAAATAGGTCAGTATGTAGTAAGGAAATACCTTTACCCAAAGAGAGATCAAGTCTGCCTCAGCTCCTAGGAGGGTAACTTGTAATCCTGAGGGTTAGGAATTTCCTCAGTGATAAGGGTGTCTTTTGTATTTGCTTGCTGATTATTTACTGGAAATGTTCAGAAACTAAACATGTGGAAAAATGGATCGCTATGGGATACAAGGTGCATGGGATTTGGTATTCATAGTAGGTCCATCAGACCATACTTGAGATGATTCACAGTGGACCCTTAGATAGTATATGCCTCCCATGTCAAAACAACCAAACATATAATTCCAGGGTTGATGTCTTGAGCCAGGTCATTTTTCATCCCCACCTCCAGAGATGAGGGAGTGGAACTAGATTTAATCAATCAAGCCTAGGTAATGAACTTTCTTGGCTAGCACACTCCTTATTCCTGGATGGCAATCATCCCTTAGGAAAATGGAAGCCTTGAGGTTAGAATATGCTCAAAATCTCACACTGTGAGTTTTTTTTTCTTTTAGCTGTTTCTGTTTTGTATGCTTTTGTTATAATAAAATAGGAATTACCTACTATGTAGCTCTTCCCTGTATATTTTGTGAGCCATTTTAGGTTACCATCAAATCACAGGTTGTTCAAGGGGAATCTCAAGTTTGTAGTCAGCTCTGCTAAACTGAGGGTGGCTTTTGAAGCCCCCAAATATATAGTTGGTATCTTAAGTGAGGTCAGTCTTGTGGAGGACTGTACTATTACCCTTGAGTTGACTAAATCTGGATAGTGCAATACTAGCCCAGTTTGTTTTTCTGTTGTGGTTCACTCATATACACCATGCTTATCCCAAAGTGTCCATCTAAGTTATTGGGCTCTGAGGCTAGGTACCAAACATCCTGTCACTTTAAATTTTGCCAAATTAACCAATGCAAAAAATGTCAGATGAAGAACACTAGAGTCTAGACAAATTTGTGAGGAGTCCAAAGTATGTCTTTGACTTCAGATAAGACTCTTTCACCCAGACTTTGCAGGTCTCAGAACAAATTAAAATCTTCAGAGCTTCATTCACACTCTCTCAGACATAAAACACACACACACACACACACACACACACACACACACACACACACACCCCATAACCATCCCTTGCCTTACAACTCCAAATTGCCTAAATACTCAAATACCCAGTCCTATGAAATAATTAGAAATTACCTGTTTTGTTCTTCCCCCAAGAGGAAATCAAGTTTAATTCCTTTGTATTTTGTCATCCTATTTTTTGAGTTACCACAAGAATTTCATGAATTTCTAGTCATCTGTCTTCACCTGAACTCATATCTCCAGATATTTCCTAATTTAGCAGTCTACCAGAGCTTTCTATCTTCCTACCCACTTCAAACTACCTTGATTTCTGGTACACATGATCTGTCATAAGCAAACTTTCTTCTTTCCTAATCCTTAACTCATACTTTAAACTTCTTGATTTGACAGGATCCAGTTCTTCCCTAATAATATTTTATTTTGCAGCACTTTGATTGTTCAAACTATGACTATTAATCAGCTATTTGACCCACGTATTGTTCAAGGATTTCCCAACTCTTAATTTTCCTTGCAAATTATAGAAGTCTGTCCTCAAAACTTCACCCATTACATGTTGCACATAAAATAAGATTATCCCACTATATACCTTTAGGGAAGACAGTCAGTGTCCTACCCTGACAGGTGTACTTCATATTGACTTCTAACTACTGACTTTCCTTTTTAAAAGAAATACTTTTGATAAAGTGTAGACTCCTTATCAAATAAATTTCATATGCACATATCCTTATCAGTTTATCTTATAATTCATGCCCCAGCAAATGAACAGCAAGGGGAGACAAACTGCAACTCCTTATCTAAAGTAGGAACAATCTTGTAGTGCTCTTTCTTCCTCCAGAACTTTCCATAGACATAGGGTCAAGATTATCTCTAGCCTAGACTTCATCCTGGTTTAGATTTCCCACCTTCCTAAACTGCTTCTTTCAAACCCCTTATTTTGAAAATGTTACCACAAAAAGTAGTCTCATAAGAATTTGTTTTCAGGTCTGCCCTCAGGAAACAAACAAACTACTTTGATGAAGATTTCAGAAGTCTCTAGGTAATTTATCTTGTCATATTTTTAAAGATTTCAGCAATGAGTTCAGTGTCTTTCTGTGTCCTCTGTCATAACTCTTGGTTTCTTCAATATGCATATAAATAATCACCCATCTAATAGCCTCGCTTCTGTAACTGATTTCTTCTTTCTTCCATGGGTTTTGCAGTATGCTCCATATTCCAGACTCTGTCACAACCAACTTATGCACCTCCAAGATACCAATTTTAAACTTCCCATTCTCTGACCTCATAGTCTCTGCAACCACTATTTCTGACATTATAATTATAATATTTCTTTATGTTATAACAATTATTTGGTGTATTTGGAATCTTCAGTCCAATGATCCTACTAACCTTTCACTAGTGCCACCTGTATTTGTTTACTTTGTTCTGTACAACTTAGCTTTTCTTATTTATTTCTAACCATTCCCTTTTATTAACTCTCTGTTCACTTGGAATTTTCTTCCATAATCATTCTCACCTGTGTATTGTAAAGAGTATCCTACAAAATTTCATGGCCACCCAGTATATGATGTTATTTGGAAATAGGGCTTATGCAAATGTAATTATTTATGTTAAGAGAAGGTAATTCTAAGTTAAAAAGGGACCAAATGCAATGACTGCTATTTTTAGAAGATGGTCATATGAAGACACAGAACAGAACAGGAAGAAAACCATGTGACAGTGGAAAGAGAGCATGGAGTGATGCATCTATAAACCAGGGATGACTAGAGAGCAACAGAAGTTAGAAACAGACAAAGAAAGATTCTTCCCCAGGGCCCTCATAGAGTGTAGCCCTGTCAACAATATGGTTGCCAACTTATATCCTCTAAAATTGTATGACAGTACATTTTTGTTGCTTTCAGCCACTTAGTCTATAGTCATTATGATGCAGTTCTGGGAAACTAATGCAGCTGGGAAAGCCACAAAAATAATATAAAGCAAATTTTCAAAACTCTGCACATACGTGGATAACTTACAGACATATTTAATGACTTCACTGTATTTTTAATTTAAATTAAATTTACATGAATAGATACATGCAATATAAAACATATTCATAGAGTATCCTATAATGTTGTGATGCATGTAACTATCATGCAAAGTTTAAACCGGATTAAACATATATATTTATTTCCTCAATAAGCGACTTTTTATTGTGAAAGATTCAAAATCCTTTTTTCTGGCTTATTAAAATAAAAAATATGTCTATTATTATCTGTAATCAACTGACTTCACAGTTGATCACCAGAACTTCTTGTCCTATCTAAATATAATTTAGTACCCTTTGATCTTCCTTCCTCCATTCTCCCCCCACCCTACTCTCTCCTGCCTATGGTAACCTCAATTCTACTCTCAATTTCAATGAGACCAACTTTTTTTTTAGACTCCATATATGAGTAAGAATGTGCAATACTTGCCTCTCTGTGCCTGGCTTATTTCACTTAAAATAATAATCTCCAGTTACATCCATGCTGTTAAGAATGATAGAATTTCATTTAATGGCTGAATAGTATTCCGATGTGCATGTGTACCACATATTCTTTATCCATTCATCATTTGATGGACACTTAAGATGCTTTCATTTCTTGCATTTTGTGAATGGTGCTTCAGTGAATTTTGGAATGCAGATATCTCTTCAACATATTTCTTTCCTTTCCCTTCAATATGTACCCAGTACTTGGATTGCTGATTCATAGTTAGTTCTATTTTAAAATTTTTCAGGAACTTCTATCCTATTTTCCATAATGGCTATGCTAATTTATATTCTCACCAACAGGATACAATAATCTCCTTCTCTCCACATCTTTGCCAGCACTTTTATCGTTAGTATATTTTATAATAACCATTCTAACTGGATGAGTTGATATCTCATTATGGTTTTCATTTCCATTTCCGTGATCATAGTGAGATTAAGCAAATATCTCCTTCCTTCCTGTCAGTTGTTTCCATTACTCTCTTGATTATTTCCTTTGCTGCATTGAACCCTTTAAGTTGGATGTAATCCCATTTGTCCACTTTGGTTTTATTCCTATGCTTTTAGGGTCTTGTCCAAAAAATTCTTGCCCATGCTAATGTCCTGAAGAATGCTGACTATGTTTTCATCTAGCAGTTTCATAATTTCAAATTTTATAATTAAGTCTTTATTCTGTTTTAATTTTTATAAATGCTTTATAAATAAAAAATATAATTTCATTCTTCTGCTTGCCCTATAACCAGTCTACCCAGTACCATTTATTAAAAAGAATGTTCTACTCAAGACTTGCAACTGATTTTATCTTTTCATTTAAGCTTCTCTCTCCAGTGATGAACTGTGTATAAAAAATAAGGAGTTGCTCTTAATTTATACAGAATGTCAGAAAAAAGTTAATTGACTTTTCCAAGAGATGAATTTTAGTGACAAAATTCTCTATATAAGCATATGCACAATTGTATTTATCCTGAAAACATTATCACAATATTCATACTAGAGTTCTGCACTTCCACAGTTTAAAATCCCTTTTCTGAGAAGAACCTCACTTCCATTATTTTTAATATAATTGCTTTTAAAAATAACAATTCTATGGTATGTAACTAATTTTCTATGTCCATGCAGTTGCCTTTTCTACCATATTTGGCTCTACTTCCATATTCCCCAGTTCTGCTTTTTGGCTTCTTGACTTCTGCCTTTGGTTCCAACATCCCTGCCAGGTGGTTTCCAGCCTCACTTTCACCCATCAGTTCTATGAATATGTATCCCTCACCCTGCTAGAGCTCTAGCATCTGATTTTCTCTGCCCAGCATGGTAGGTTAACCATTACTCCTGTGGAGAATATCTTGCATGGCTTCTCATAATGGCTTTAACCTAAAGTAGAGTATAAAAGCGAACATGCAGAGATGAACATAGTCTAACACATCAATTAGGGTCAAAACTCTCTTCATTTAAAAAAAAAAAGGAATACAAAATCAAAAGCCACATTATAGGTCTAGTAAAATCATTCTGAAACATGATGTAAAATAGAAACTTTTACACAAGATATAATGAAAAGAATGTGGATTTTAAAACATTAAAAGAGATGGCTGAAAGCAATTTTCATTATACACTTACATTATATTACCCTCTAATTTGTGTTTTTAATGACCTCTAAAAATAAGTTGTTATGTAAGACAACCACTATAGATGACATGAAACTGAAGAAAAATTAAATGAATAAAGAATTCTAATTAAGATTGGCAGAATATTGTGAACCTAGAAATCTAATGCTAAAAACTCTAAAACCTCATAGATTTATTTTTTTTTCTTTTGGAGACATAGCCTCACTTATATCAATGCCTTTGGTGAAATTTTGTGTATATTTTTCCCTCCACAATCTCCACCCTTCATTAATCCAGAGTAAGCCTGTAACTCAGTTATAATACCCAGTTTCCTGAAAACAATGAACACCACCAGTCATGCACACATCACCCCATTTCAGACAACTGAAGATCTGTGGAAGTTTTACTTGGAAGCTAAGACACCAACAAAAATGTAAACTGCACTTAGAAAACAAAGAAGGTTGCTTATGGCTTTGTTACCCATCATGCAAAGGTCTTTTTCTGTTCTGACATAAAGTAAGATGAAATGAATGATAAAAGAGAAGAATAGAAGGAAAGAAAGAGGAAACAAAATCTATTTCATGGAGTAAGTCTTTTCAGCTTCCCATGCCTTGGTTCTTTAAGCTCTCTGAGTTACTGCTGAGGCTATTCCATGAGCCCATATGTTCTGTCACTTCCTACCACGGACAGCTCCCTCTGGCTCCCAGCTCTTCTTCTTGCTGTCCAAGCTTACCTCTAACAATGGAGGTAGATAAAGGAAAGGACCTGATTAGTCTTCATACTGACCTAATTTCCAGGATGTAATAGGAATAGTAAAAGAAATGTTTTTAATAGGGTTGAGGAAAGAAGAGAAGAATGGGAGCCTATAAAAAGCATGCAGCATCAAGATCTACTTCCAAATTTGCAGATTCTTATAAATTGTTGGTGCTCATGTTTATAACAGGGGTTCTTTATTTAACTATTTAATATATTTTTCTTTTTTTCTGTGGTTTCTCCCTCAAATTTCATAATTATTTTATTTATTTTTCTAAGAAAATATGTATCATATTTAATTATTCATGTATTTGCAATGCTAGGAATCAAGTAATGTCATTTTTAAATGCAGACTTCAGAGTTTCTAATTTGCATAGAATCACAAAAAAAGTAATATTTTTAAATTATCCCTGTGAGCGCCATTAGCAAGTCTGAATAGAGAAATTCAAGACAGACTTAGGAAGGTGGAATAGCAAAGAAAGGGTCATTCTAGGCCTGAGCAGCCCAGTCGAGTACTCTCCAAGGTGGCAGGGATATTCATCAAGAAGTACAGACACACAGTCCCGTAAGAGTAGAAGGGAATGGACACAGCCTGAGAGCTGGATGACTATACTCCTACCAACCTCTGGATGGACATGCTGTGTCTAGTTGTAGATAGGATCTGGGAAGTCACGCCAGTTATATTCCTTTCCCATGGGTATACTATCTCAATCCACAGCAGAAGCAAGACCCAGAGTCTTTCAATCAACATCTTCTCCAGCATATACTAGTTTACCAGGTGTATTTTAGATTTCCATTACTGTGACCAAAATACCTGACAAGAACTTCTAGGAGGAAGAGTTAATTTGGGCCTTGTGGTTTTGGAGAGTCAGTCCAATGTTGGACAATTCATTTCTCAGGGACCAAAATGAGACAAAATATCATGGCAGAGGAAAGCTGCTTAATTCATGGCAGGGAGGAAAGAGTGGGGGTGTCAGAGAGATAGAAAGAAAAAGCACATATGGGGGGATCAGGGACAAAATATAAGCCCCAAAGCCATGCTCCCAGTGACCTATTACCTTAATTCACATCCCACTAACCTAAATTTTACCACTAAGTAACCCAGTCCAATTATTAGGGCATCAAATGGAATAATACACTGGTTAGATTAGCTTTCATAAGCTAATCATTTTAATTATGAATATTCCTGCACTATCACATGAGTTTTCCCCAGAACATCTCATATACAAACAACAACACCTGAATTAGGTTTCTAGGAACTCAGGTGATGACATGGATCTCAGCCAGGATGCCAACCTGACATGTAAGGTGATACAAAATGAGAAAGACCTTGCAATTACCATGATTATAGAGTATGTTCCCAGTCAGGTAAAGAATTTGTAGGATGGCCTACATTGACAGAGCTGATGAGGTGTATATAAGGTTTTGTTTCAGTCAGCTTTGCATCACTGTGACCAAAATATTTGACAAGAACAACTAAGGTAAGGGAAAGTTTATTCTGGGCTCACTGTTGTAGAGGTCAATTCTATTGCTCCAGGCCCAAGATGAAGCATCAAGATTGGAGGGCCCAGTGGAGAAAAGCTGCTCCGCTCATGGTGAGATCAGGGAGAAGAGACAGGGAGCAAGGGAGAGGAGTAAGGGGTTATAAGGAAGATGCACACTTCTAGGGCACACCACCAGTGATCAGCTTCCTCCAGCCATGCCCAACATGCTTATAGATACCACACAGCAAGTTTATTTAAACTAGGATGAACTGGTTGGGTTATAGCTCTCATAATCCAATCATTTTGCCTCTGAATATTCCTACATTAACAGGAGCTCTTGGGGGACACCTCATACACAAACCATAACAATTTTCTGTTGCTTTATAACAAATTTTTAAAATCAAACTATGAATATATATTACACAGGGATTGTAGAATAAGTCCACATACAGAAGTCCACATATAGAGTCCTGTGTGACTAGCAGCATCTCATACCTATAAAGTCATAAAGTCGTCTGACAAAAAACTGAAGGCTGCCTGTAGTTGTTGGGAGTTATCTGGCCAACAGCTAACAGGGTAATAGATACCTTAATTCTATAACTACATGGTATGGTTTAAATACTAGGTATCCTCCAAAGACTGCTATTAATGTAGAAATATTCAGAGGTAAAATGATTGGATTATGACAGCCATAATTCAAGTAGTCAACCCTAGTTTGAACCAACTGTGTAGGCATGTAGGGTGTGACTATAGAGGTAAGTCACTGGGCAAATTTCCTGGAAGGGCACATCTTCCATATGACCCATGCCTCTTCCCAGTCACACTCTCTCTCTTCTTCTAAACCCTGTGATTAGCTGAGCAGCTTTCTTCCACTGAGCCCTTCCCTGATAATGCCTCCCCTTAGGCCCAGAGCAATGGAATCAGACTTCTATGGACTGAGACCTCTGTAACCATGAGCCCCAAATAAAGTTTTACGCCTCCACATTGTTCTTGTCAGGTATTTTGTTCACAGTGACTCAAAAGCTAGCTAAAACACTCTATCTAAATTAATTCTGTCAACAACCATTGAGCTTAGAAGACTTAGATGTAAGAAAGAGACAGATATCTTCCTTTTTGGCACTGGGGATTGAACTCTGGAGAACTTGACCACTGAGCCACATCCCCAGCCCAAAAAGAGACTGATAAGAACTGCATTCCTGGGGCTGCGGTTATAGCTCAGTGCTAGATTGATTGCCTAGCATGTGCGAGGCACTGAGTTTAATCCTCAGCACCACGTAAAAAATAAATAAGGGTTGGGGATACAGCTCAGTTGGTAGAGTGTTTGCCTCACATTCACAAGGCCCTAGGTTCAATCCCCTGGACCACAAAAAAAAAAAAAAGGAAGGAAGGAAGGAAGAAAAGAAACTGCATTTCTGAGAAATACACAGTGATTTAAGCCCTGTCATGAGACCCTGAGCTAGAGATTCTAACCACGTCATTCTTGAACTTTGGATTTACAGAAAATGTGAGATAGTATGGTGTTGTTTTAATGCTAATTTTCAGTAAATGTTACATAGGAATAAAAAACTAACATATACTATATCCCTTCAGTCAACTTAAGGAAAGCCTTTCAAATCCTACACAGGATTGACAGCATCTCATATAAGAGTTTACTTTATGTAAGAATCTCAACAATTGTTGTGATCTTTTCTATTAAAAACATGTAATTTTTATGTATGAAGATTTTTTTTCAGTTAACCACATCAGAGAACTATTAGGAAAATCATAGGAATAACAAAGAAAGATGATTATTTACTATGAAGGAAAGGAAATTTTCTAATATAACAGAATATCTGTCTCATATCTAAAACAAAGTCATTCACAAAAAAAATGACAGTAGAATAACAAGACATCAATGGCAGCAATGGTCACTTTTGTTTAAAATAGTTATATAACCAATAATACAGTTATTTTTAAAAGTAATGATATAAACATTGCAAGTGAGAATGTAGCAAGAGGATGATGGCTTGTAAAAAATATGTGAGGTATTTCAAACAATTCAGCTGGAAAAGAATAATATAAATATTGAAAACAGAACACAAATTATCATATTCTATATACAAGAAATGCTTGTTCACATGCAACATCCAGGAAAATCACATCAAAACTCTGAGGATCAATAAAAGAACTCATTATAATTTTGATTAAAAAATACTAAAATATATAATAAATTATTTCCTATACAATATCTATGACAAGAAAGAAAACATATTGGAAATAAATAATATTTACAATACCAATAATAATATAAAATACCTACCTAAATAAAACTCAGTATTATAGAATTCTATATATAAAACCATATTGTTTTTCAGACAAAAGAAAGGCAAGCATGGAAATGAACATATATTTATGACTTTTTGTATGACACAATTTGATATATGTTCAATTGTTTCTTTTATTACTACTTTTCTTTTCTTTGACTAAATACATTTATCTTTATTAAGAACTTTAAGATTCCTCCAATACTCTATAACATAGTCTTTTGTAACCATTTCCATATATTATACTGAATTTTCCTTCCATTACAGTAAGCCATCATGATTTTGTGTTAATTTTATATATACTTCATCTATTTCATTATTATTTTTCTAATTCTCTTTGTCTTCTGCTGACTAGCAAAATTCTTTTCATTCTAGTTATTAATCATATTTCAATTTTAGATGTTTTTTGAATATCTTTTAAATTTGTTATTTTTCTATAGTCTTCTGTTTTATGCTTCATTAAATGGAAATCCTTAATTTTATTATAATATCTTCCCTTAATATTTTGCACATTATGTTTTGTTTTCTCTCATCTGAGTTCATCAAGATGTCTATATTTGCATACATGCACAGATTGCCTTATGCAAAAGTTAATCCAAGTAAGCAGCCTTGCAAGTAGAATAAAGTTTTTAGACATTTTAATGTGTGGAAATGAAACTGGTAATGCAACATTTTTAACTATTTCCTGCTTGAAAGCATAAACATTTTAGGAGTACTGACTATGTATACAAAGGGAAAATGCATATTCTTAAAAGACAGTTTATATTGCTACTGAAATAGACCAAAAATATTTGCATTAAACATAAATCTTTTCACAAGACTCCAAGACTTTACTGAGAAGTTATAAATACTTAAGGCTTGAAAGATTATAAAATCTTACAGAATTTTAATCTTCTAAAGTTTACACTGAAAACGAACATGTAGGGGTGCAAATATATTTTTGTAGACATCTTATATGAAGCTTTTGGAATGTTCCAGGTGAAAGCATATATCTTCTCACTTTGCCTGCCACCCAAGGAAGCAGAAAACATTATTCACCTCTGTAGTTCTTCTGAATAAGAGATTCTGGAGTCAACTGTTGCATCCATGGCTGGCAAAGAACCAGAGATTTCTATGCCTACTTTATGTTTGTTTATACTTGTTAGATGTGAATAACTAAATAAAAGTATATAAGCTACCAAAGATAGCGTTGTAAAACCAAAAGTTTATTTTATATCCAAGATAAATAAATACTATTTTTACACCTTAAAATACTATTTCACACTTTTGACTATTTGAATTTCCCTATATCAAGAGTGAACATTTTTTTCCTTCATATTTATCTAGGCTACTCTGATAGATCTCTCACCAATTTCTAGATGAAATTCTTTCTTTTGAGTTGCAGTTTTACTGTTTCAATTTTCCTCCAATTTGCCCCTTCAAAGTAAATGACCATCTAGCAGAGCATTAATAACAAAGAATTCCACATGTCACTCTCTTCATTGACTTGCAAATGCAATCATTCCTGTTCTCCTTTGAATGCAGAGGCATAGAGTGCATTGCTTTACAGACTGCAATTCTCATCAGGCAGTCATGTGACCTGACAGTTCTTTTTCTAATTCATATGTTGGAGATTCCT
This sequence comes from Marmota flaviventris, assembly GCF_047511675.1. Lineage (NCBI taxonomy): Eukaryota > Metazoa > Chordata > Mammalia > Rodentia > Sciuridae > Marmota > Marmota flaviventris. Next base: position 84,621,064 of record NC_092509.1, on the reverse strand, counting down.
ACTCAAAGTATCATATTTTGTATGCAAGCTTAATCCTATCCTTCAACCAGAAAAGAAGAATCTTAGTTGCTGAAGTATAAGTAACAGAATTAGTCAATCAAAGAATTAACAGCAGAAAGAGGGGAAAAAAAATCTGAATCCATGAGTCAGAGTAGGGATAGTCACAGACAGATTTCTTAAAACAGAAATATGCATGTATTAAAGACAATAGAAAAATAAAATAAATCTATAGAGCAGTTTTAAAGAAGGAGTTAGACATACTTTTTATGTCTTTACATTGTCCTTGGAGGACTGCCTCCTGGTCAAGTTTACATGATGTTGGGATGTTGGGTTTGCATATGTATGTATGTCTGTGTGTCATTTCAAATTTTGTGGGCCATCTTCAAACTTATTTGATCAATAACATTTCTTAAAAATGAAATGGATCTAGTGATAAAAGATTTAGTCAAAAATAATCAGGGACAGCCAAAAGAAAAAAGAAAAGAAATCTGGAGAATTTAACCAAAGCGTCATCCACTAGGTGGACTAACAATCCCCCACCTCCTTTTTTTTCTTCATATAACAAAGACTCAGAAAAACAGGTGATAGAATGATAAAATGTCAGATGTCCAGAAAATGCCTGGACATGTGATTTAACTATATTGTTTTCAGCTTCTTTTATTTAGTTATTTTAGATAAAATACAAAGCTACCCATCTATCAGTCAATCCCCCAACATATATGTAATATATATATCTATATAGATATATATAGATATATCTATATAGATATAGATATATATAGATATATATATAGATATATAACATATATTTGTGTGTATATATATACACACACATTCAATTTAAGAAAATCTTTTAAACAATATCTTTTTACAGATCTCTCTAAATATGGAGATTTTGAGAAAAATACAAATACTAATTGAGGAGGATGACACAAAACCCCAACTTTATTTACAAATTCACCTAAATGTTTTCTTTCCTTCCTAGACACTGCAAAGACAAGTTTCTTTATTCCAAAGGAACTTAAATTCAGAATAATATAAGATCATTTTTAAAAATAAAGATCAGAACACTGCTGGTTTTATTTTGTTCTCTGAAGTTCAATTACCATTTTTTTTAGTTTGCTCTCTCCAAAGTCTTTTCAGTGTTTTGTTATTTTATGAGAAGCCGCATTTAAAATTTGGTTGCAATAGTTAACCCAGAGATAGGTAGTTTTCTTATTTCCACTGATTTTTAGAAAACTCACTGGAAAAACACAGGAAAACAGTAGACTCATAGTTATCTTTTCTATATCATAGCTGCATGGCTAGAATTTTGCTGTAAAAATGTCCAGTGTCATAAAATGTGCTGGTGTTTATTCTTTCTTTATGTTTTCTTGTTGCTAGTTCTGAATCATTAACTGTTAAAATTATGGCCTTTTCTGGTGTACTACTTCAGGAAACAATATCATCACTTTGGGTATTTCAAATAATAATTTTAATACAAAGTCCTAGCAAGGTTGAAATTACTGAAGTAGATATCCAGCGTTCTTAGGACTAAATGTGCCTTCTTGAAGGTTTAAAAACATTTAGAAGTGCTAGTAGTTGCTTTGGGCACAAAGATACTATAAATCTCTTATAAAATGTAGGGGGAAAAAAAGAAGAAGAAGAAGAAAGAGAAAGGAAAGGATATACTTTCCAAATCCAGATTAAATTTATATTCTGGTAAGAGCTGAACTAGTAAACTTCTAATTTTTCTTTCTTTTTCTTTTTCATTGTGCTAAAAGTAGAGAAATGATAGCAAATAAATAACAACATTGCCTTATGTGAATGGCACAGATCAGTGAGGTAGAAAGGATGCCTGTCATATAAATACTCAGGTTTCCAGCCCAGAAAGGTTCTCACAGAGTTGCAGGTTAAGGTAAGGTTGCAGCACTGTAGGACCTGTTTGTATTAGTGTCATGTGTGTGTGCAGGAACGTGCTCTCAGTGGAAATGGCTCATATTAACCAAATTCATGAGAGACTGACATACTGACCAAAGGACAAATCATTAATCTATAAAGAGAAATGTAACACTCAAGGAGACTGCAATGATCATTTTCCTTGTTCAAAACGAATGCTCCCTGGGGAAAACCTCTCATGAAAAGCACAAAGAAGCTGCAATTGAGTGATGATAATAATTAGCACTTGCAACCAAAGTGTTTGCCTGTGCTAAGCAGAAAGCCCTAATGGCCAAGGCTGAAGACACAATAAAACATCCTTACTTGAAGAGTTTCACTATTAAAAAAAATACTCTGCTTATTATTCCCTTTCTGATCTCATTGTCTTACTTTGACAAAGGTGTATAATATTGAATTGATTGGCACTAGATTATAGTAACTAAAACCCTCCATAAAGTTCCAATGTCTGGAGGGATAGGTTGCTGGTTAGAGTAGCACTGACATCTGAAAGTGTTTGGAGGTCCACTTTTCCTTCACCTCAGAGGATGTCCCACCGCACCTCCATTTCATTGCATCCCTGTAGAAATCTGAAGCTTGGTCAAACAAATCAAGAACTGCTGGATTAAAGAAAAGCAGTAGCCCCTAGTGGTTAGTTGTATAATCTTATTTGTCCATCATTTAAAGCTAATGCTTATTTGTTCATAAGACAGAATAATAATATGTTCCTAAAGCACTTTGGATGAGATTTTTTTCTACTTTACTAAAAACACCTTTCAAATATCAGTGATATAAAGTTAATCACATTGATTTCTCCTCTATTTTCACATTCTTCACAATTCCTTGCATTGTTTTTGGACTCAACCACTGTCTGGACAATGCCAGAAATCTTGAGGAGGGGAAAGGGGGTGTTCACGGGCATGCTCAGGCTTTAGATATTTCCACCCAGAAGAGACACAACTTAATTCTGCTTTCACTCTTCTGAGCAAAGTCATGAGGCCAAGTATGACCTCAAGGGTTCATACATGCAATGCTGGAGGAGAGAATGGTAATGGTCTTATACACTACTTAACACAAATGTTTGCCACAAACCTGAATGATAGTCAAGAAAAATATATTATCATTTTCCAATGTTGCTTAGGTAAAATATTGTAGCATATATTGTTTTTTTCTTAAATGTATGTTGAAAGTGAGTGGAGGAGGGCCATATGGTCATTTTGGAATATTTCCCAGCAAGAGACTTTTATTTATCTTTTAGTGTGCTCCCTCAAGGTAAGAGTAGAATGGACACAGGCCCCGCAGTATTAAAAATAAGTAATTCTTCAATATTTGTTTTGCTTTTTTATTTTCCTTTTTTTCATTTCTGTAAATTTCAGGTAAATGTACTGGTCCTGAGGAATAAGCTGCACATTTCAGCCAGAGGCCAATTTTAGGGAATATGGAAAACCTTAAATTCCACAGAGACTTGGGCAAGTTTCCAAGCATGGCATTCACACATCTGAATGTGGAAATGTTATAACTTGCTTACTCTTTCATTATTGGACATCACTTGTAATGAGAATTAACAACTAGAAATAAAGAATATGTCATGGACTTGTCAATGTCCATAAATCTCTAAAACCTAATATTTGGAAAAAGACATTGAATTACATTTTTTTGTTATAGAATATGATGTTTAAAAAAGAAAAGAAAAAGAATCGTCTGGATAAAGAAATGTTTATCTCTCCAGATACTTTCCTTTAGAACAACAACAAAAACTAGTTTTCACTTTCAAAATTTAAACAAAAGAAGCATTCCATATATCCCCCTATAAGAACACTATAATGCTAAGAGATGATAAAGGCAAGAAAAAATACATTTCTAGTCCCCAAGGCATTCACCACTCTTCAACTAGAGGAACTACACTAGTTTTTAACTAAATAGTTTTAAGTGTTTTAGATTTTCATTTGGGAAAAACAATAAATGAGAACAAAAGTAACAATGAAAGATAAGTGATGTCACTAAACAAATGATATGAATCACCACCAAGTTCTACAGCATGGTGGGTAGGGTGGCAGTCTCTGAAGCCCACGTGATTCTGAGTGTGTTCCACAGTTAGGATGCTACTTAATAAAACAGGCCTGATACAAGGTGGGGACATGTCCTTTTCTGATTATTAACCAGAAAAAATGGCTATTTACAATTAGCCATTGATTTATCCAGAGAAAAGTTAAACAAAACTGTTTTAAAATTCTTATTTATAAAACTAAGAACATACAAAAATGTTGTTTGATAAAATACTGGTTAATTCTTAGAGGAGATTTTCAAAATAAAATGGATTTCCAATTTAGATGAAGATTTCAACCTTAAATTTAAAAAGAGCAGTTTAGCATAAATGGTTAGTTGACATTAACTAAATATAGGTTACTTTCATGCAAAAAGAAAGGAACTGAAAACTCTGTAACAAGCTGATTAACATGTATACCTTCTCCTGATTCAGGACTCCAGATATTCTGTTGTTTGGTGTATTATTGCTTTTCTTATGGGGTTAGTTTGAATTAGCCAAACCTATGGGCTAATTACCCAAACTTATTAAGGATAACTTTAAAAATTGTTTTGTAGTATAATAGTTATTCCCATTTAAAAAAAAAACGGTTTGGAATTTATTTTGTTCATTCTAAGAATAGAACTTTAAATTTAGTTTTAGCTTATAAATTCTACATCAAAATCTGTAAAAAATAGGAGGCTGAGGCAGGACAACCATGAGTTCAACTCAGTGAGACCCTGTGTCTAAATAAAATACAAAAATAGGGCTAGGGATGTGGCTCAGTGGTCAAGTACCCCTGAGTTCAATACCAGTACCCCCCAAAAAAAATCTGGAAAAGAGAAATATTTGATATTAATCTCTCTCACTTCCTGTCTTTAAATTTAACAAGTTTAAATTTTCATAGAAGATGATTTTAAAATAAACCCCAGTATAATCTGCAAAAATTCCATATGTTTGAAAATAATGGGGACAATGTGCTTGTTTCTACAATATACAGAAAACTGAAAAGACCATTACTATCATTTCATCTTTAAGGAAAAAATATAATAAGTAGGAGTCCATTGGCCTGAGACTATCTTCACATTTTGACTTCCTAGGTAAAAAAATCCACCTAGTAAATACTGTAAATAACTGAAAAGAAAGATAGCAGCGTATTTTTTGGTAGCAAACCCCAGATTTCAGACAATAACAGGTAGCTATGATCAAACCATGTCCAAATACGGCAGGTGCTTAAGCTGTAGTCAACCAGCTTAACTCTCTGAGTCTTTTTCATTCCAAACTCCCTTTTGCTAGATTAAGTGAAGAACTCAATTTTACCTAATCAAAAAGTTTATTTACTTATATTATTCCCCACCAGAAAATAGTAATCATTCATAATATGATTTATATTCAAGCCTCTTTTCTAGAAATCCCTGAGTGGGGGACTATGGGGAAAACAACAGATATAGTTTATTACTTTTGTTTATATGTTGGATTAGTACTCTATTTATTTAAATTTTTTAAATTCACTGGAATTACATGAAAAAATTACTTGGTTCCCACAGCCAAGACAGGTTAATGTGTGTGTGTGTGTGTGTGTGTGTGTTTGTGTGTGTGTGTTTGTGTGAAATCAAAGTAAAAAAAAAAATCCTTATTCTATTCAACACTTTATCCTCTTTTAAACATAAGTGATCCTCATAAATGTTGAAATTTCTTAATTTTAAAATGCTGCTAAATATCCATTAACAATTCTCTTTTTTAAGGTTTCTGGAAAAAAAAATAGAAATAAGTACAAGCTTATAATGGAGCAGGAAACCATCAATATAAGACTAGAGGTGACATTATTCTACTAAACTCAATCAAAACAAAGCATGGGCTTATCAAGAGCAGCAAATGAATTATGGTCTTTGAACTGTCCAGAGACAGAGGTGATGCCTCTCTTAGGAACTCTCAGTGCGAAGGCATCGATTTGAAATTGTCCTGCTGCTGTAGAGATGCCCTGTTCAAAGGGAAAGACCATGCCAGCTACGAAATTATCAGTTCATTACCTAGAGTTCAAATGACAGCTGCCTAGGGGTAGAGAATTGTGGGTGCAAGCTAATAGCTTAATTGGACTGTTTATACTCTCAACTTCATTTCTGTTTATCTTCAAGAAACTTTCTCACAATAAATCCTTTTGATGTTTAAACCTGTATAATAAATGTGCTGAGCTCGTTTGTGGTCACTATTTCTCTACCAAGATTTAGCAATCCACCAGGCCCAGCTTTTTTTCTATTTATGTGTCTGTCTGTCTCTTCTCTGTGCCCTCACTGTCCTGTCTGGGAAACTGAATTAGTGGTCATGTAGGGTGCAGCATGGGCATTTAGGTGAAAACACACCTTCCAGGACACCTAAGTATCCATTACTTAGAGGCCCAAGAATGTCAACAAATGTTATTTATGTGGGAATCTCAAATAAAAACCTCAGAATCTTAATAAGCTGAAATTAATAAAAATGTAGGAAAAGGGAATTTATCTATAACATAGTGTGTATTTGAAATCTGCTTATATGATTTCATTGCAAAGTTGGGAGAGGAACAACACTCATATTTGCATTTAATCCTCCTGTCGTAAGCAAAACTTTAGTTTTCACCTTTTATTTATGTCTCCTCAAGTTGTCTTTCAGTTTAGTCCAACTCAAGTGAATTACTGAGAGGTAGTAGCAGACCCTTATGTCATTTTATCACTCTCTGGATGCCCAAAATTGGAGAATCACAACCAGATAATTTAACTAAGAAAGGAATAGAAGGGACAATCATGTTTGAAGACCATGTACTGACATTTGCTCAATTCCATGACACCACAGATTATTAAAGATGGCATGAATAATTTATGACAGGTGCCTTGGCTCAGAGCTGTATACTACCTAGTTAGCATTAAATATAATTTTCCTAATTGCAAATCTAATTTCATTATGTTAATGCTGCTCTCTTAAAAGAATACCAGCATATTTAAAAAGAACCATAGACCATTACTTTATTAACATTTTAAAATTTATTTTAATTAATAAATAATAATTATCTGTATTAATTAAGGAGACCAGTATTTTGTCAGAGGAATGTCACATAATATAAATGTTCTGGAGGTTGAAATTTCATATTATTTTGTGTCTACATTTATTTGTCAGCCTAGATTTCAGGTATCTTAAACTGCTTCATCAAATGAACCCAAGACCTCTAAGACATTGTTATATCCAAAATAGCCAAACTTATCTGAAATTATATCTTGTATTTACTGTGTTTCAAATGCAAATAAGTCCTACTAGGAGAAAGATAAAAAAAACACTTGTGTCCAGCTAAAATAACCCAGGGATTCCTCTATGCCCCAGGATTTTATGCACCTTTGATATATAAACACACTGATAAGAAAAGGAAAATCTCTGTGGAGTCAATTATAAATTATTTCTTAAGTTCTGTATTTTAATCTCAGAACTCAATGTTCACTGAAAGTTCTCACTAACTGTGCAAAAATGTTAAACTATTTGTTCTTCTGTACCATAGGTATACTCAAAGTGTTATGAAATCATAATAGATGGATGTACAACCAACTTAGATGGATTAGAGATGATCATTCAAATGAAATCAGGCACATGCTGAGACTTAACTCCTAACAGAATGAAAATAGGCTCAGTTAAGAAAACAGTTTTTAAGTGTTCTTTACTTTAATTAATAAATAGTAATTATCTGTATTACTTAAGGAGATCTTAATCCTCAGTAATGTAAAGTTGGTAAAAAAGAAGGATAGGTCCTGACAGTATTCTATTCCAATTGTTGATTCTAAAACATCAACAGATACATAGATAAATACAAGTAAATTTGAAATAACTCAAATTAGATGGAACATAATATACAAGTATAAAAAGACAATGTAGAAATCTAGGAAATGTTAAAACCATACAATTCCAAGCTGAAGTATTAGGAATTTATTCCAATAGGTTTTCATTATTTGTTGTGAGAAAATTCTTTAAACCTATGAAAGACTGCTCTTTCAAAATGCTTCTTCATAGATAAAATTTTACATGTGACCTCAAAGTGTCTGTGAAGAAGTCTGGCTTAAAATTTGGAAGAACTATGATCTTAATAATTTAAATAGGTCACTCTGTAGAAAGAAAGAATTTTAAAGAGAAAAAAAGGTGACATGGTAATTTAGAACAGAGTGTGTGGTAAAGGCATACTCCTGGGAGACATTTTTACATATGCAAAAATTACACCATAACTTTAAAAATAGTGTATGCAAGAATTGGGCTCTATTGACTTTGGGGCACTTCTCCCCAGGGTTCTAATGATACAAGACATATATCATCTCCAGATTAAAAATCACCAAAATGTGTGAAAAGAACCTCAGTTTCAGGAGAACTCAAGAAAAAGATTCCAGGAAAGCCAGGTAGGTCTCTATGTAGCCAACCAGTTATAAGGCTTCAATAAATAAGCTTGACCTGGATTCTAGCTGAGAAATTTCAAACTTTAAACAGCTTATGTTATATAAGTTATTTGTTCACCTGTATCTCGGCTGGGAGAGAATACCAGACTTTCCTTCATTCCTGGATATAAGTAGAAAGAATGGGCTCTATTGGCCTACATCGAAGGTAACTATCTATATACTCTGAAATATGAAACCTAAAAATATGAGGATGTCCTAAGAATGTATATATGCAAGACTGAAGTCTCAGAGAAGAATAAGATTTATGAATAGAACATAGATAATTTCAAAATTTGGAAACAGATGGGATCTCTGAGGAGAATATACCCCCAGGAATAAATAATTAAATTAAAGGAGTTTAGGTTCCATATGTCCATCAGGAACGTTGTTGGAAATTTTGAATAAATAGCTGTATGTTGGTATATATTGAATACCGATTTTTGGAGGAGTGTCTAAGATGATGTGTAGATATAAATGTATAGATATGCAGGTATATGAGAATCAACAAGGATATTTGTGATATTTAAAGAAGCGAAGACATGAGACTAGAAGCAGTCACCAAATGAATGAAGGATACATTTAAGTAAAGAGCAATTAGAATCAAGTAACAAGGTGACAGCTCCTAACATTCTGTTGTTAAGACTGAGTGAAGCTAGTGAATCAGAAAAAGAGGCAGAGAGGAGACAAACAATGAAGAAGAACCAACAAGAATATGGGGTATCTATATAGGGAAGTGGAAAAGCTCTTTCAAGGAAGAAAGAGTTATCCTTTGTGTAATAAAAAAAAATGCTGATACACTCAGGAAGAGGAAACACGAAACATAACTATTGGATTTGAAAACCTAGAGACTGGAGGTGATCTATAAATAGCACTTGATGGATGGGTAGGAATATCAGCCTGCAGAGAGTACTGTGGCTTGTAGGGTTAAATGAAGGCATTGGAGAATGAAAGGAATCTACTGAGCATAGTTGGCCAAAGACATATTAGAAAAAAAGGAATATGTCATTTTGGTAGATAAGGGAGGAGAATATTTCAGCAAGAAAGGCCTGAGTTAGATGCTGTCATGGGATATAGAACTGAGAGCTGTGCTTTGGTAGCATAATGGTTCTGGAGAACAGACGGGTATGCAATCTCTTGAAGAAGATGGAGCTGAAAATAGAGAAATAAAGTTCCTATCATTTTTGTGATGGTTTTCTCATCACAACTATGATATTTCATCCAAGAAAAAAATATGTTCAATATAGTGACATGAAGAAAGTTTAATTCTCTTTGATCATGGTGGTGCATGCCTGTGATCTCAGTGGCTTAGGAGGCTGAGGCAGGAAGATTTCAGGTTCATAGCTAGCCTCAGCAACTTAGTAAGGCTGTAAGCAACTTAGCAAGGCCCTATCTCAAAACAAAATAAAGGACTGGGATGTGGCTCAATGATAAAATGCACCTGGGCTCAATTCCAGGTACAAAAAATAATGATCATAATCATAATCATCATCATAATTATATGTAACCTTATTATATATATTAATTATATGTTATATAACATACATTATTATTATTATTATTATCATTATTATTATTATTTCTTTGGTAAATAGCCCTAAAATTATTTTTCAAATATAATTGATCCACTTTGGATGATAAGAAACAGGAAGAAATTAAGTAACAATTAACAAAATCAAATCACAATGAAAAGAATTAGACTCTCACAATTCACGGGAAAATAAAAATAAATTCACTAGAGCTGATCTTAGACATTAGGTCACTAAAAACTGCTATTTTTTGAACAGTTCTACAAGAAAGTTTTTAAAATTAATAACAAAAAACAATAACAATTAATCCAAAAGTCCATTTTAAAATTAGCAAGTGATCTGAACAGACACTTCTCCAAGGAAGAAATACAAATGGACAACAATATAAAGAAAATGCTTAATATCATTATCCATTATGGAAATCCAAATCAAAGCCACAATAGCTCCTTGTAGTTTGGGTTAGAATGGTTATTATCAAAGAACAACAACAAAATGCTGGTGCAGAGAAAATATAACTGTCTCATACTGTTGGTAGGAATGTAAATTAGTAAAGTTAATAGTGTGGAGGCTCCTTAAAAAACTAAAATTAGATCTATCAGCTATCTCAATTCTAGGTATGTATATCCAAAGGAACTGAGTAAAGCATACCAAAGAGACACCTGCATTCCCATTTTTATTGCAGCACTATTCACAACAGCTAAGCTAGGAAATCAACCCAGGAACCCATCAACAGATTAGCAGATAAATTATCTAGAGCTGATTTAGATACCAGGGATCACTAAAACTGCTGTTTTAGAGAATACAGTGGAATATTATGTATCTCTAAGGAAGAGTAACATCCTTTTGTTTTCAGTGAAATAAAAGGAATTGAAGGACATTATGTTAAGTGAAATACACAAGATATGGAAAGACAAGTACTGCATGCTCTCTTTTACATGTGGAAGATAAAAATGTTGGCCTGATATAAAATAGTGATTACTAGAATGTGGGAAGAGTGGGAAGGGGAGGGTGAATTTGATTATTACATGTCATACTTATGTGTTGAAATGTCACACTGTACCCCAATAATATATATAATTAACACACGTTATTCAATAATTTTTAAACTTCCTCCATCAAAGTAGCCTGTCAAAATAGCCTCTAAACTTATACATGGTATAGTATCTTTAAAGTAGGAAAAAACCTCAAGATTCTCTGGGGAAAAAACAGCATTAAAGACCTGAACATATTACAGATAAGTTTTAAGTTAGTTCAATGAACTAAGTGAAAATACATCCCTCAAAGGAATGACTATGTGAAAAAATAAAATATGGATCCACTAATTCTGCTAACTGCAGGCAGAGACCTATAACCTAGGCATTTTATTATTCAATGGGCTCTATGCTGTCTTTAAAACAACTATGTACTGTATTGCTAACTTGCCTCCAAGAGCAATCTTTCAATTAGAATATACTACTATTGTTCAAAATTTTATGCAATAAATAATATGCATTCAATTAAATATTTATTTGAACTATGTACCTAATGTTTGAGGTTGCAATTTATAGAACTGTGCTCACTTGCTTTAAACATGTCTCATATTATCATTAACTGTACTGATTCATTTTAAAAATAACCACACAATAAGTTTCTTTCCATCACAGAGTGTAGGTTTAAACACTTTATATGTTATCAAATATATATTGTCCCCAGTCAATTTCTAAGTTTTTGTCTAAGAGCAAAATTAAAAATTGGGTCATTTTGAGAAAAAAGAATATAGAAGGTGTTTTTTTTTTTCTTTTCTACATTTCTGCATGTTGCCTCAATGACAGAATAATTTATTTTAAAAGTAGGCTCAAGCATTTGCATGAAGTTATAATTAGTCAGAACTTCCTTTGATAATTTGTATGAATGCAGCGTATTTAAAAATGTCTTTTTTCTGAAGCCCGAAGTCAGAAGGCATACGTATTTTTCAATGAAAACTGTCTTTACCAAAAATATCAAAAAATAAAATTCACAGAACAACTAATTAACTAAAGAGTACAAGTTTTTTTTTCCTGCAAGGAAGCTTGGAAAAATTAATTAGTGCTTGTTATTTTAAAACTACTGACTAATTTAAACTTTGAATAAATGCATTTCCAGAACTTTCTCTTTTATATGATTTATAAGCAAGCTTATTTATGTCATGCATTCCTGAGTCTTTTAACATTAAATGCTAAGGGCTAAATACTTAAATATTTAAAGATTTGAAATAAAAATTTTCTTTCATATGATTAATTAGGATATGATTTATAAATTTGTGAATATAGAAATAGACCATATAAGTACTAAAAAATGCTTTGATTTAAACTCGAAGTGTTTTATAAAACCCCTCTAGCTTTTCTCTTTTATTAATTAGACCTGTAGATAAAAAGAAAAGCTGTTTTTAAGTGTTTGAGTTATAATTAATTTATAGTGAAATGCACCCATTTTAATTGTACATTTCTATAAGTTTGATATATGTCACACCCTCTTCATATATCAACCTTTGGCAACCAGTGACATGCTTTTTTCACTATAATGGACTTTTATAGAATCTCACATAAATGGAAGCACTTTGAATGACACTTTTGAAATCCATCCATATTGCGAACATCACTAATGTGTTTTCATTGCTGAATAGTATGCCATTATTTGTCCATATCTAAATGCATTTATTTATCCATTCATGAATTAATAGACATTTTAGTGTTTCTTACATAAGGCTGCTCTAAAGATTAATGTTCAGTTCTTGTGTGGATATACAATTCTTTTAAAAAGAAGCTTCTTTTTTATAAAAGCTTAAGAGTATAATTGCCAGGACATTTGGTATGTAGAAGCTCAAACTTACAAGAAACTACCCAACTGTTTTCCAAAGCAGCCTTATCATTTTTCATTTTCAATGAAAATGCATGAAGAATTTCAGTTGTTTTTCATCCTCATTAGCATTTGATACAGATATTTATAGTTGTCTATTTTACTTTTTAAAAGGTTTTTAAAATTATTTTCTTGGCTGCACAGTGGTAGTTTATTTTCATTTTATTTTAATTTTAATTTCCCTTGTGTTTTAGTCAACTTTTTTTTTGTCATTCTCGCGACCAAAACCTCATAAGAACAATTAGAAGAGGAAGTTTATCTGACTCACAGTTTCAGAGGTTATCACTCCATAGACAGCCGGCTCCACACCTCTGGGTTTGAGGTGAGGCAGAGCTACATGGAGGAAGGCTGTGGTGGAGGGAATCAGCTCAGGCCATGGCCATCAGAAAGCATAGAGAGCTCAGTTTACCAGGAACAAATATACTCCAAAGGCATACCCCCCATGACCTACCTTCTCCAGCCACAACTTACTGCCTACATTACGCCCATTTAATTTCTATTAGGGGATGAATCCACTGATTAGCTTACACTTGTCAGAATCTAATCATCTCCCCTCTGAAAATTCTTGCACTGTCTCTTACATGGGACTTTGGGGAACACCTCATCTCTAAGCCATAAAACCTTAAATGTAGTACATAGAAATGAAATCAGAAAACATTTTCTTAAGGAATTAAATAGTTTTAAAAAATAGGCTTTTTGTCATACATTCTTTCTCAACCTGTTCAATTCTGCCTGGGAGCCCAAAGAAGTTACAGGCAATACATGGAAACGAAGATGTAGCTGTGATTCAATCAAACAGGTGACTGATCCCACCATATGTAGTTTGAAAACACCTAATATGGGGTATAAATTTAAATTCTTTTTGACAATTTATGCATCTTCTTTTGTAAAGAGTCGTTAAATTTTTGATCATTTTAATTGAATTTTTAAAAATAATCTTGTTACTGGATTTATACATTCTTACGTTAATTCAGAGAGGTAGATATATTGATGGATAATATTGCAAATATATTCTACAAAGCTCAGGCTTGTATTTTTATTTTCTTCATGGACTCTTTGAAGAGTATGTCAACCTAAAAGACAAGTGGAGGCACACTGAGTATGAGAACAAAGAGTTTATTCCATCAAAATTGATCAAACTTAGTAACATAAACAGAAAAAAATTCTAGTGTTTATATCACTTATATTCTATTTACAACTATATGAATATGAATGTATTGAACAACTATTAGGAAGAGAAAGAAAGCTTGTTTAACTTTATCAATGTCTTTTCCCTATATAATGCCCAACACTGGGCATATGGGAACATGCCTATTTATAAGGGATGAGATAAAAAGCTAAAAAATAAATCCTGCTGGTACAGCAGTGATGAATCAAACGCATTAAGTATAGGTCAGAGAAGTTTTTCTTTTTTAAAATAAATTTTTGTGAGTGCTTCTCTACATACTAATTAACATTGATTTTTACAAACATACTTTACAAAAAAAAAAATATTTACCAAAAACGCAATGTGAGAATTTTTATAGGGATCCCTGGCAGTTTCTATCTTTGCACATTTAACAAAATGTCCTAGTTTGAGGATAATCTGCCAAATATATTTTCTAACATCTTAATTTCAAATTTTATAAGAATGAAGATTTATGGAAATTTTTGGAATTTTTTTTCCCACATAAGAACCTGGAGTTGTTAAAAATGGAGTATGGGCAACAGTTCAGTTGAGATTAGATAAGCAAGATAGTTGAGGTAGTATTGATTTTTATAAAAGGAACAACTAGGTAGTTTTATTTTTAAAATGTGATACTAGATTAAAGAAATGATCTTCAGATTTAATTTATATTTAGTAACAAAATTGGACTTGTATGATTTTTTTAATATTTATTTTTTTAAGTTGGACACAATATATTTATTTACTTTTATGTGGTGCTGAGGATCGAACCCAGGGCCTCTCATGTACTAGGCGAGCGTTCTGCAGCTGAGCCACAACCCTAGCCTGATATTTTTTTATAAATTATAATAAAATCCATAGCATTTAACATGCATATTAATAGAAACTGTGACTTAAAGAAGAGATTTTTAACAATAAAAATAAGTATAAAAAATCAAATTAAGATTAAAAAAATACACGAATATTTTTTTCTATGGTAAATATTTATTGCTTAAATTATTTTAAACTATTTCACTATTTTATAACTCTTCAACTCTGATCTCATGCTCAGTTAATTTATATCATTCTTAAATAATGAGGAGGAAAAGGTGATATTTTCCGCTCACATAGTTCCTCCCCTGATAGTCAGATAAAGTTGAGAATACAAGGCAGTCTGAAGGTTTGTAAAGAGGAATTCAAAAGGCAAAGGTAGCCCCACTTATTAAAAGAGGGATAAGGCTAACTTAGGAAAGATCTCCCATGTTTTTGGATAGGCAGAATTGATATTATCAAAATGGTCTTACTTCCAAAAGTAATACACAGATTTAATACAACTCCTCTTAAAACTCCAATGATGTTTTTCATATAAATAGAAAAGGTAGTCATGAAATTGATTTGGAAGAATAAGAGACTCAGAATATCCAAAGCAATCCTTTGTGAAAAAAGTGATGCAATACCTGACCTTCAATTATAATACAGATCTTTAGTAAAAAAACAGCATGGTACAGGCACATGTAAAGGAAGATCAATAGAACAGAAGAGAAGACATAGAGACATACCCACATGAACAGTTATCTCATACTGGACAAATGTGCCATAAACATACATCGGAGAACAAATAGACTCTTCAACACATGGTTTGGGGAAAACCTGAAATCCATATGTAGCATAATGAAATTGAACCTCTATCTCTCACCCTGCACAAAACTTAACCCAAAGTGGATAAGGACCTTGGTATTAAATCAGACCCTGCACTTCATTATGTAAGTTTAAGAACTGACATCCCCAACCAGACTCCTAAAGCACAAGAAGTAAAGCAATGGGTAAACAAATAAGTAAACAAATGGGATGGTGTCAGCTTAAAAAGAGTTTTCATGGCAAAGAAAAAAAAAATGTGAAGAGAGAGCCTATGAATGGAAGAAAAGATTTGTCACCTGCACCTCAGAGAGAATGTTAATCTCCAGCTTATATAAGAAACTCAAACACACACACACACACACACACACACACACACACACACAGGCACACTCTAAAAAAAACAAAAACAAAAACAAATAAACCAATCAATAAATGGTCAAAGGAACAGAACAGGCATACCACAGAAGAAATACAAATGGTCAACAAACATATTAAAAATTATTCAACATCTCTAGCAACAGAAAAATGAAAATTAAGAATACACTGAGAGAGAAGGGAAATTGCATGGAAATGGAAGGAGACCCTCAGAGTTATACAAAAGTACATACAAGAGGAAGTGAGGGGAAAGGGAAAAATAATACAAGGGGAACAAATGAATGTCAGTAGAGGGGGCAGAGAGAGAAGAGGGGAGGGGAGGGGAGGGTAGGGGGGATAGTAGAGGATAGGAAAGGCAGCAGAACACAACAGACACTAGTATGGCAATATGTAAATCAATGGATGTGTAACTGATGTGATTCTGCAATCTGTATATGGGGTAAAAATGGGAGCTCATAACCCACTTGAATCAAAGTGTGAAATATGATATATCAAGAACTATGTAATGTTTTGAACAGCCAACAATAAAAAAATTAAAAATAAATAAATAAATAAATATATAAAAAAAAAGATGGGGTATGTTTTGCTGGATATGCAGTGGTCACCCTGGACTCCACTGTGAAGGCAGGTTCTCTGCCTCAGAGAACTTCAGCACAAAAAGCAAAACTTATTGCTTTGATTCAAGCACCTCAGTTGACAGCAGGATTCTTTGTGGATATTTACATGGACTCAAAATATGTGTTTGCTACCCTTCATGTTCATAGGGCCTTATGTAAGGAAAAGGGGCTCGTTAACTCAGGAGAAAAAAAAAAGGCATGATGTATGGGCAAGAAATTCTTAAACTTTTGGATGCACTGTGGGCTCCCAGAAAGGTTGTGATTATATATTGCCAAGGTCATCGAAAGGGAAATACTGTGGATTCTCAGAGCAACCAGAGAGCTGACCGAGAAGCCAGGTTAGCTCTCTGCAGGTAATGAGAAGAAAATCCAGTCCCCAGTTTAAATGCTGCCCTTCTGCCTGGCCAACTATTTAACAGAATGGGAGCCAATGTACTCCCAACATGAAAGTAAGTGGTTTAAGACTGAAAAAGAAAATTTTCTCCCAGGAGCATGATGGAGGTTTTCTGATGGCCTGCATAGCCATTCTACAGATTCTAGCCCCAGGCTTTATCAAACAGTTCTACAGGAGAACACGTTAGACATACAGCACTTGAGACAGTTCTGAGTCAACATTTCTATGTCCCCTGGCTCACAAACATCACCTGGAGGATCTGAAAACAATGTGAGGTTTGTGCTCACAACAGTTCTTGTCAGGGGCCAGAGCTCCCACCAGGAATCCAAACTATAGGAGGAGAACCTTTTGAAGACTTAGAAGTAGAGTTCACTGAACTACCACGCTCATGGGGCTATAAGTAACTTTTGGTTTTTATCTGTTCCTATTTTGTCTGGGTGGAAGCCTTTCTAACCCGCCCTGAAAAGGCTAGGGATATAACCAGGATGCTTCTCTGGGAAATCATTCCCAGATTTGGTATCCCAATAACTATTGGCTCAGACAATGGGCCAGCTTTTGGGCAGAGGTGATATGATTACTGACCAAGAGTTTAAACATCAGATGGAAGTTACATACTGTCTATAGGCTGCAGAGTTCTGGTAAAGTTCAAAGGATGAACAGGACTTTAAGTCTCAATTGATTAAGCTGTGTCAGGAGACTCACTTATATTGTGATGAACTTCTCCCTGTTATACTGTTGAGGATTAGATCCACTTCCCCTGGGAGGACTGGATTCTCTCCTTATAAGATAATGTACTTGAGGCCCCCCTTTTATTATGGAACCAATGGGAGACTTAAGAGAGAGAGTAGAATTCACCCTGAGACGACAGCTTCAGGCCTTAGGGAAAACTTTACAGGTTTTCAACCAATGGGTTAGAGAAAAATTGCCACTAAGTTTGACCACAGGTGCACACTCCTTCAAGCCAAGAGATTCAGTCTGGGTCAAAGAATAGAGTATTCAAACACCTAAACTTCTTTGGAAGGGGCCTTTCCCTGTTATTTTATCCACCCCAATTGCAGTCAAATTTGCAGAAATGGGTCTCTGGATAGACTACACCAGACTCAAGCCTGCAGCTGTGGACTGGGCGTGCACTCCAGATGCTGCTACACCCTTGAAGCTCACTGTCTAGAAAAAAAAATGAGCACACGAGAAGCTTGAGGGTCAGAAGGACAATAGACCTGCTCCAGTCACTCGGCAAGCTGACTGGTGTATGCATGGCCAAAACTTGAGGCGACTATGCCCTGCTTCAGGGTAGGGACTGGCTGATCGAAGCACAATGAAAGATAAACTTTCCACCAGAACTAATCAACTCTTTCAACCTCTAAGATAGTTCTTATACTATAATGCATTGCCACCCCTTGCTTCTAGATACATACATAATTCTCTGGTTTTTGCTACTGGTTTGATAACAGTAACTCCTACTGACTGGACACTGGGTAAATAAAATCATTTTTTATCTTGCTTATTAAAAAAAAAAAGAATACACTGAGATTCCTTCTCAATCCAGTCAGAATGGCAATTATCAAGAATGCAAGTAATGATAAATGTTGGTGAGGATATGGTAGCAGGTTCCTCATACATTGCTAGTGGGATTGCAAATTGGTACAATCACTGTGAAAAGCAGTATGGAGATTCCTAAGAATACATGGAATGGAACCACCATTTGACCAAGTTATCCCACTCCTCAATATAGACCCAAAGGACTTAAAATCAGCAGACTGCAGTGAAAAAGCCACATCAGTGCTTATAGCAGCTCAATTCACAATAGCTAAGCTATAGAACCAATCTAGGTGCCCTTCAGCAGATGAATGGATAGAGAAAATATTATATATACATATATATATATATATATATATATATATATATATACACACACACACACACACACAATGGAATATTACTCAGCCATAAAAAGAATGACTTTATGACTTTTGCTGGTAAACAAATGGATTTGGACATTATTGTGTTTAGTGAAATAAGCCAAAACCCAAATGTTCTCTCTGATATGCAAATACTAACACAATATGTGAAGTGGGGAGAGGAAAAAATAGAAGTTCAGTGGATTAGCAGAATGAAAGGAAGGGAAAGATGATGGGAATAGGAAAGACAGTAGAATGAACTGGACATAAATTTCCCAAGTTCATATATGAATACACCACCAATGATACTCCACATCATGTACAACCTCAAGTACGGCCTCCTAATTAGGATAATTATGTATGCATAATATGTCAAATACATTACACTTTCATGCATATCTAAAATGAACAACAAAAAAAATTTTCAGCTGGGCATGATAGCATATGTCTATAATCCCAGTGGCTTGGGAGGCTCATGCAGGAGGTTTGTGAGTTCAAAGTCAACCTCAGCAAAAGCAAGGCACTAAGCAACAGAGTAAGACCCTGTCTCTAAATAAAATACAAAATAGGTCTGGGGATGTGGCTCAGCGGTCAAGTTCAATCCCTGGTACCCCCAAAATATAAATAAATAAATGTTTGAAGTGCCTAAATTAGTGTTAACCTACAAATAATTTCTAGACAAACCACTTACCAAGATAAATATAATGCCCACACAGCTAAATATTTCATTGAAAATGGAAAGAAAATGAAGACAGACATCAGTGTGGACTGGAGATAATCTCCATTAAATGTCAAAAAAGAAAAAAAAAAGACAAAGAAAAGGTGAAGGAGCTTTTACTTATCAAATTACTTTTTTATACACTTGTATAAAAATTAAATCAGCACCTCAATGCCATATATATACACATATGTGTGTATATGTGTATATATACATATATACATATATGTATATATATGCAATTTATATATACATATATGTATATATATGCAATTTATATATACATATATATTATGATATTATATAAAGTAAATTGTTTTCCATATCAACAATTTATTTTCAGGTTTGATTACCTATTCCAATGAGAGAGAAACAGAGGATGAAAAAGTTACTATAACCATAGTTTTAATAGTATTCTCTAAAGAGCTTCAATTTAATTCTGTTTCAATTGAACAAAAGTGTTTAAATAAACCAATATTTGTGCATTATAACTGTTAGAACACACACTTCTAGAGCCAAAAGTGAGACAGTGAAGAACCTTACAGGGATTCAGCTCCTATAGAGGTCATATTATGTCAGCCTGGCCTTTGTAGAAATTCAGTTTCACCACATCTTTCATAAATGAATAGACACCTAAGGAAAGAGTAAAGCTAACTCAAGTTACAAGGCTAGACTAGATTAGAATATAATGCTATCCAAGGACAGTGAACAGTTTCCTAAGACTTCATACCGACCAGGAAGTCATCTTAAAGTAAAGGCTATGTTTTAATAAGTCTAAAATTTAAATCTATTTTAATTTTGGGTATGTCTTTATATTTCCCTCTGCCTTCTCATTATTAATCATGTTCATATGTAGCATAAAACAACAATAGAATTGATAAATGAATTTTTAAATCCATAGAAATTGCAATGGTCTGATAGAAAATCTATTTTCATATAATTTAAAATATTTTGCATAAATTTAAATTTAAAGAAATATTTTTCAAGTAAGTAGGAAAGTTCCCATGTCTGAACCAATGTTGATTAATCTGATTGATCTTTTAAAATTTGGCTTCCATTTAGTATACACCAAAGTTTTTCTGAGTATTTAATTTATGTTCAGTTTTTTTCTACATGGTTTTTGTTTAGTCATTAATGTTAGCTGCTGCTGCTGCTCCTCCTCCTCATTTTTATTCTCTTTTTGTTACAAGAATGATGAGAATCCACTATTTTCTCCCCACACGTGATAGTATAAACTATTGCATGTTTGTTCAAGCCATTACATCTGAAATCTCTTTAAAGTATGTATGCATCTGGCAAACAATTTTATAACTGCATATTATACAATTAATTATGTGGGGTTTTTTTGTTTGATTTATTATACCTAGTAAAATTAGGAAATTGCCATCTTAATATTCATATGTTCCCTATCTATTCCAAGATTTTTGGTGTGCATGAGATATAATCTAGTGTTTCTGTATATTTTCTGTTCTTAATTGGCTTGAAAACACACCTGGCTATTTGTCAAGATCTTTTCTGACATTTTTTATTTTTAAATTTATATTTCCTTATATAATGTTGATCATAATATTAATGCTTTAAAAGAGAAACTAGGGACATATATTATAAAATAATTTAAAATATCTCCATTCAAATTCCTACTTTCTAAGCAGACCTCTGATAAGAATGGAGGAGAAGTTTACCAGGGGCTTTTCCCAGTTTAAAGATTAAAGTGTAAACTGTGGAATAATATGCATTTTAATCTACACTTTTGTGAAAATAGCATAGTAATATGTACATAGGCAAATACATAGTTACCAAATAAGTCATACTAGACAAATTGCTCTAAAATTTGATTTTTGGTCAAAAATAAATTATAGTTGTAATTCATATATTTACTACCTAAATTATTCTCACTCTTGAATAATATAATATGCCAAAAATCTATCCAGATATTTAAATGTTGCAACCTACTTTCCTGCTGTTTTTAGTTAGCTGTTATAAAGAATGCTAAAATAAAATCTGTTCACATATTTATAAGTATTTTTAGGAAGATTTCTATAGGATGTAAATCCTTACATTAAAAAATGGCTGGATCTTAAGTTATATGCATTTTTATTTTATATGGATATTACTTATCTGACAACCAGAAAATTTGTAGTCAACTGAATTCCATAATTGTGACTCTGAGAATGAACTGCCAAACTAAAGTGTTGAAAAGACTTTCAAACATGGACCAAGATAATCAGAAAATGAATGCCATTAATGTCTAATGAATGTTCTCTAATTACTACTGTATTTGTATGCTTATGTGTTTTTGTACTTTTAACCTATTCTTTCTTGAAAATAATGTTTTCAACTACTCTGTTCAGTTTTGTTAAGTTTTATTACATTATTAGAAAGCTAGGAAATATGTGTAACATTCATATGAAATAAAATTGTGTATGACATATAGTTTGAGATTATTTGGTAACAAATGTATCTCAACCACCAATCTTTTTCCCCTGATATTTTGCATATTATAATTGATGAGGAAATGTTGAAAGGAAATTGATATGTTGATATTATCTCTATATAGATTATAATCGATGAGGAAATGTTGAAAAGAAATTGATATGTTGATATCATCTCTATATAGATCATCTATATACTCATTTATATGTGAGCAGAATTAATTTATGTTTAAATTATTTGAAGGATTATTTGAAGAATGTAGTTCTTTGAAAGACTTTATTGTTTGCTTGATGGTGACCTATTTTATATGCATATTTATATCTTTCATAAAATTAGAAAACTATATGTCTTTTATACACAAATATTTTCCATTTCAATTTTTCTGGTATATTATTTAGGAATTATGAATATGCATGAGTTTGCCCTTTTTTCCTGACAATATGCTTAATTACTCATTTACCTTGAAAATCTGTTTTTTTCTTTCTTATCCTCTAAAGCATTAATTATTCTTGCCTTGATTCACCTTAATTTATTTTGGTCACAACCTTTTTCATTTTTTATTGAGTAGGAATTCCCATAGCATCAAATTAACCATTCTAAAGTAAACAATTCAGTAGCATTGAGCTTGTTCACAATGTTGTACCACTACCAGTTTAAACTATGTTGAAAAAAATTTCTTATCCCCTAAATAAAATCCATACCATCAAGAAACTACACCCTTTCACCCCTTCCCTTCGTTTTTTACAACCACCAATCTACTTTATGCATCTGTGGATTTAATCTCTTTGAGATGCTGCATATAAATGAGCTCACATGCTATGTGAACTCTCACGCTTCATTTATTTCGTTAACATAACCTGTCCCAGGTTCATTTATGTTATACTAGGTGCATTTTATTTTTCGCTGATTGTATAATGTTGCATCATTCATATGATATCCCATCAAGATACACACACACACACACACACACACACACACACACACACCTTATATGCTTAGCACATATAGACTCTGGGATCAACCCACAGAACCCCCCAAAATAAAAGAAATCATTGTATAAATATTCCAGTTTGTTTATCTATTTATTTATCTTTGGTCAACTTATGAATATTTTCTTTTTCCCATTTTTGGTTATAGTGAATAGTACTGATTTGAACATTAGTGCGTAGGTATTTATTTGAGTACTTGTTTTCAATTATTTGAGTTACATAGCTAGGGGCAAATTACTGGGTCATATGGGAATTCTATAGTCAACTTTTTTGTGGAACTTCCAAACTGTATTTTACAGAAGTAAAGCTATTTTATTTTCTCATTAGAAATATGCAAATGTTCCTATTTATCCACATCCTTGTTAACACGTATTATTTTCCCTTTTATTTTATTATACTCATGACAGTAGGTATTTCATTTCAAAGTTTTACTTTATAAAATTCATTTTAGCTTTTATTTGTTAGAATTTATCTCTTCATGAGGTAACAAAGTGGATACTATTTAAAATCATGTTTCCAGTGATAACTATTCAATATTTTCTTCTTAGGGCTGCCTAGCATCTTCTTTAACATTTCTGTTTCCAGAAAAGCTCCTTAGGAGACCTGAAACACACTGTAATCCCAGCATTTGAGGAGATTGAGGCAAGAGGATATAAAGTTCAAGGACAACCTTAGCATCTTAGTGAGATCTTGACTCAGAATAAAAAAAATAAAAATTATGAGGATGTAGCTTCCTGGCAGAGCACCCCTGGGCTCAATCCCCAGTCATTGAAAAAAGAAACTTTATATTTTTCCAGTTGCTCAGATGTACTCAAGAAGGACATCTGGTAGGGAAAAAAAAAGCCTGCTCTGTGGGCAACCAATGTGATTTTTATCTTACTGAACCAAGGTCTCTCAAGCAAGTTGTTGCAAATTATTTATTCAGTAATTTATCAAACTGAGGAACATAGGGAGAAAATTTGGGCTTTGTGTTCCTAGCAGGCACAACCTGTAGTGAAATAATTCAGTCACTCTGGTTAATCTGATATTCTAAGAATCATCCTATATACCAACATATTATTTCTTCTTATCAGCATTCTAAATGGATACCATGACATTGATGTTAACCGCTGACTGACTCATTAGTGATAAGATGCTCAGTGTCAAGGGCAAGCAAGGTCTCTAGAGGATGCCTGGTCTTTATGGCTGCTGTTGCCTTAGTATTTTTTGCATTGCTGGTGATGAATTCTCTGGATATGCACCAACAAGACAGTATCCATCTACCCTTTATCCCCTCCCAGACTGCATGAGTCACAGCAATCTTGTCTGTTCACTTCTGCATATAATATGCTCACTAACATCTCTGAAGAGAATTTATTTTAACGTCTTATGCTTTTTTTAAATTGTTTTTAAATATAGCACAGATTATTCTACATTCTTTTGCTCTTATGAATTTTGGTATTATTAAAGTTTCTCCTATTATTTTGCATTCTTATTTATACCACATGTCTTTATTCACTCAACAAATATCTGTCAACTGCATCAAAGACACCATGCTTCTTCAAGTACTAATCAATCAATTTGGTTTCTGAAGAAGAACTGGATATTTTACTCTTTCCAGTTACCTTATTTCACATTATTTTTAAATATTGTTGTAAATTGTAATAATTCATATTTCTGTATGCAATTTCCAAATAGGACAAAGAATAAGCCAGATATACCAGTCAATCACATTATGGAATATATATATCCATTAGTCATCCTGTCTTTAATCCGTGTAGAAAATAAAACCCAGTTTAAGAATATGAGATATTGAATATAAATTAGGGAAAATTCGTTATAATTATTTATTGGCTTATATAACTTTGGACACATAATGAAAATTACATGCCTTGATTTTGTTTTCCATGAACTGAGTTTAGAGAATACAGTCGTTAAGTTCATGAGTTTAGGAAACAAAATACCCCTAATCCCAAATCCAGACTCTGACACTTATAACTGACTCTTCAGCCAAGTCACACAGTTTTTTTATGATTGCTTGCAAAGGGCTGTACTATGTTTCCACAAAAGTCATGTTGCAGGCTGAAATCTTGGTATCTGAATATATGACAGTTTTTAGTTATAAGCCCTTTAAAATGGTAATTAAGTTTAAATTAGGTTGTTAGAATGACTCTTTCTCCATTATGACTGTTGTCCTCATAAGTAGAGATAAGGACACAGGCAAAGAAGGTCACCAGACACTTTCATGCACAGAGAAAAGTAATGTGAATACACAGTAAAAAGGTGGACATTTGTAAGATAAGAGAGGCCATTAGAAACCAAACCTATTGACACCTGTATCTCAGGCTTCAAACCTATAGAAATGTGAGGAAATAAATTTTCTTGTTTAAACCACACAGAATGAGGTAATTTGTTATGGAAGCCCTAGGAAGCTTCAATTTTTCTCATCTTTTCAAATGAATACAAAACACAGATCTTTCAAAGCAGTAATTTAAGAATTGTTTGAGGATATGTGCAATATTTATTGCAATGCCTAGAACACTGTACATATGAAAATGTTGGTAATAGCACAAGCCTTATAAATAAATTCTCAATATCCTATGTATTTTAGAGTTACAATGTAGCACACTATCACAATATTTTAGATGTAAAAATCAATATGATCAAATTGATAAGCATTCACACCAACCTTTGTGTGTACGCATGCGTATTTTTGCATTCAGTGAAAGAAATGGAAGGGTAGAGAAATGGCCTTTGGTTTCAACATTTCCATGTTGAATCTCAACTTCTTATTTTCCCAAAAACATATAGAGATAGTTTAGAGCAGAGAAAGTTTTTAAAAAGCTGACAGACAAGGAGACTCTGAGAGTTTGCAGATTTACGAGTTTACAAAATGTACTCTATTGATCTGTAGGGAACCATTGCAAAAAGAAAGTGATGAGAGTAGCGGGAATCCATCAGGGAACTCCTGTGCATTTGGGGGGATAAGAAGACTTCCGTCAGGAGGTATTGGAATGATTCCAAGATCTGCTACTTTATAGGATTGCAAATTTTGGAAATTCTGAATATCATAAGTCATACTTTTCCCAACTCTGACTGAAGAATAAAGACACTAGCTTTAAAAAGTTCGTGAGTACAAAGAAAACGTTAAAAATAAGATACAAGGATGACCCTATTTTTGCTAGTAAAAAATATTAATTGCATTTTTTTATATCAAGTAGATAAACTGATCACTGGCCTTAGTAGTTGGGTATCCAGATTTATTTATTTGTTTGTTTATTTTGGTACCAGGGATTGAACCAGAGATGCTTAACCACTGAACCATATCCTCAGGCCCTTTTTAAAATTTTCTTTTTTTGAGACAGGCTCTCACCAAGTTGTTTTAGTTCTTCCTAAGTTGCTAAAGCTGGCTTTGAACTTGCAATCTTCCTGCCTCAGCTTCCTAAGCTGCCAGGATCATAGGTGTGTGCCACTGTGCCCAGCACCAGCTTTATTTTTATTTTCTATAAAAAAGATTTCTTAGGAATCATAATTTTTAAAACCACTGTCATTTATCTATATTTGAATAAAATAAATCTCCCAATTACGTTCACTTTGTAAATATTAATCAATAATTTGTATGGTTCATTTATTTAAATTTTAAGGTAATATCTTGTTAATGAAAGAATTGAATTGGAAAAGCTAGCTAAATTGTAACTTTGGGACAAGATTAAAAAATCATAATTTTAAACCACGGTTTTATAAAAAGCACAAGAAAAATGAGGTAAGATCAATTCACTTGTGGTGAAACAGACATATTCTTGGCTAGTGTACTTCAGAGAAATACATTAAAGCACAGCACACACATTGTTTTTACAATTTTATGTGTGCAGCATTGTTCTAAATCTCTGTACTTTAATTTGCAAAGAGGGAACAAAGAAAATGCTTACTCACGTGGAAAAAATACAAAATATTAAAGGAAAGATATTTTAAGACACAGGGATCCCATTAGTAAAGTTAATGTTCTTCACCTCAAATAGCATCAGAGATTTGTAAATTTACAAATATCTTGAAATGAAATGTCATTCAAAGCCATCACTTTAAAACAAAAACTGAAGCCCAATAAGGCATAGTTTTTAGAACTTTGCAAACTATTTAGAAACAGATTTGGTCCACCAATCCAGTATTTAAACACTATTTCTAGCTTCACAGATTATATTTTCAATATCTAGTGTAGTTTCTCAATATTTGTTTATGATTAAATGAATTTTCTTATCTCCCTGTCAGACCCATAGACTGCATTACATTAATATCTGCTTCCGTGGGCACAAAATATGTACATTAAGAAACCAAAATGAAATATATAAGAAAGTTATAAAATGTTTATTGTTTTCATTGAATATTGAAAATATTATTTTTTTCATACTTTTATGCCTTTTCTTAGGCTTCTAGGACATAGGAAATGTAGCTAAGTTTGCAATGGTTTATCAACCTAAGAAAATATGATAATAGATATTCATCATCTTACGTTTTTATTTCATGCCTAAATTTTAATCAATGTGCATTACTGAAATAACCAGTAGCTTCATAAATAATTCAAAGTATAGGATTCCAAGTTGACCCAAAGATAAATTTAACTGAATATAAAGCTCTTGAGATAAGCTCTATGTTGCTTTGAGAAAAGTAAAAGAAACAGATAAATTACCCTAGCCCATAGTTACTTATGATCTGCCAAAGAAGATAAAGTTATATAAAACAAACCTTTTAAAATACACACAAAGTGCTCATGTGACTACACAAAACACATAAAGTGTTAGTACTAAAGAAATGGTGGCTATTGTGATAATAAAGTACAAATGTAAAGCTAAATAACATTTGAGACTTTGATTTTGATTACAAATGTTTGGTTGTACATTAAATTTTCTATTGAAGAGCATTAATCACTTTGTTTTGGTGGTTAATGTGCCTTATTTTTGTTCAAATTACTAAAAAATTTTCAATTTTCTCATATTTTGAACCAAAGTGTACAATAAAGTACATAGTATACTTACAGGCCTCTCAAGATTTTTGGAGAGATCCAACATGTCAATTTGCCATTTAATACCTCACTACTATCTCAGATGCCAATCACTGCATTTAGGTCACTTTTGGTTTTAGAATAAAAACTCACAACAGTATGAAATTATGCATTTTGTATATTAGATATTAACAACAACAGAAACACCTAGCCTATCAGTGAAGAAATAACTTCCTCACACAGAAATAAAATTTAAAAATCTTCTGGTTTGTCTGAATTGTTCATTTATAGAAAAAAAAACCTATAACACAGATTAGGGAGTAAGTGATATCTTCTAGACTAACACAGACACACAGCTGAGCATTGGATCGTACATAAAAATTACCTTCCAAACAAGTTACTGAAATCTAAAAACATCTGCAGTGCCTGAGGTATACATGTCAATACACAGATTGCTAATTTCTCATGTTAATTAGTGTTAATTTAAATATGTAAAAATCTATAAAGCTGTGAGTTATATATTTTCTCCATCATCAATTTTAATTTTATTATATTTTTATACTTGACTCTGAGAGAAAGTTTAGAAAATGTACAAATGCCCACAGGTGTCTGAAAAGATATTCAATACCATTACTCATCAAGTACATACAAATTAAAATTATTATGCACTATTACCTCACAATTGTTTAATTGGCAAGTGTCAAAAACACAAAGATCCTAACAATTATATGGAAAATATATGCCATTGCATACTGTTTGTAAGAACTTAAAATGATAGAGTCATGATCAAAACCAATAAGAAAGTATCTCAAAAAACAAAACTTAAAACTGTCATATTATCCATAAATTCTACCTATGAGTATGTGTCCTCCCAAATTTGAAATTAGGATTTCAATGAAATAATAGCCTTCCCATGTTCATTGTAGCACTATTCACAATAATAGAAACATGGAAACAATCTAAATGACCATTGATTAATGAATGTGTAAACAAGTGGGGATACAAACACACAATTGAATGTTATTCATACTCAGGAGAAAAAAATTGGAACTGTCACTTCATAGATGAACCTGAAAGATATTCTCCTAAGTGTAATTATCCAGTCACAGGACAAGTCCTGGATGTTTTCACTTACAGGAAGCATCTAAAAATAACTAAATTCATGGAGATAGAAAAAAGAATGGGCACTGTCAGAGTCTCCTCATAGAAGAAAAGGACACAGAAAATTTTTGCTCAATGTATATAAGGTTTGATATAAGATGAGTAAATTCCAAAGATCTTCAGTGCCCATATAATGTAAATTTATATGTAAATGTATTGCTCTTACTCAAAAATTTATTAAGATGGTATTTACTGTTGTACTCATACCAAAAACCTTTTTAAATACAGAGTCAACACTAAGTATACAATTTGGCTATACTTTTTCAGAATATTAAATTATTATTGTGTTTAATTTTATGTAAGCATTGTTCAATATGGTTGTCATTTGACTCCATTATTGTTCTATATATCCATCAGTACACAACTTTTCATAAATGGTGACTTACGTACAAATCTTTTTAAAAAATTCTAAATATTCTTACTTTACTCATGTTACTGTATTTGAAATCTAAATATGTACATGAATTTCAGAGTAGAGAATTATCCTGTTGTTTTCTCCAATCTATCATTATCACAGTTTCTATGCATTATTGTTTTTGTCATTCTGGAAGGAAAATGGAAACAGTAACAATTATTCAAGTCAGTTGGAAAACTAATACATAGTGTATAAATGGAAAATTTTAAAAATTATGTTGAATATAAAATAAGGTTAACTCAAAAATTAATTATAATACCTAAAAATGATGATATAGGAAATGAAGTAGTATGTCTATTAAAAACAAAAGTTGTGGACTTGGGCTGTAGCTGAGTAGCAGAGCACTTGCCTAGCATGTGTGAGGCACTGAGTTCTACCCTTAGCACCATAAAAATAAACAAATAAAATAAATGCATGCTATTCATTTACAACTACAAAAAAAAATTAAAAGAAAAATAAAACACAAAAGATGTTTTCATTCTTTACTTGAAGTACATTAAAAGATTTTTTTCTCATTTTGAAGTTTGCCTCCCTAGAATTAGAGATTTCTGAAATTTTCTTGTATTATAAAAACATGCATCTCATTGTGCAAATACATATAATTTTTTTAGAACACTTACATGCTAAAAAATTAGGTTGAACATGTCCATTAATAACAATATTTTCTTTTGGCAGCAAAGTTAGCTAGCAGGCTGGTGGGTGACAAGTATTTATCAATAATTTTCTACAAACACAAAATAAAAGTTTGAATAAATGTGTTGGGAAGGAAGAATTCAAAGCAAACAGAGACATTCTTAGTACCCAATAATATACAATATTATTTTTATACTATATAAACCTAGGGGCATTTAAACATTGAGCCACATCCCCATATTTGTGTGTGTGTGTGTGTGTGTGTGTGTGTGTGTGTGTGTGTGTTCTGGCTCTGTTTCTTAGGGCTTCACTAAGTTTTTGAGGCTGGTTTTGAACTTCCAAATCTCTTGCCTCAGCTTCCTGAGTCCTGGGATTACAAGCATGCACCAATTCACCCATCTGGGTTAGAAATTTTAATGGTAATTCAAAGAAAGAACAACCAGATTTTGATCCATATTTTCCTTAGGTTCAATGCTGTTATGATATAAATGCACCTAATTGCTTTTCAAGTGTTACACAAAACCCTGAAAAAAAATCATAAGTCCAATTGAGTGCATACAGTTTCTAATTTATCATTGCTTCTAATTCGTTTTTTCATTTGTCTCATAAAAATGCAATATACATTCTTGGAGCTTATCATTGTTTCGATGCTTTTCTTGCACTAACATTGCCAAAAGATAATACTTTTGAAATCTTTGTCAGCTTACAATTCCATTTAAGAAAATCCAATCATCTATATTGCTCTATAGTTGTAAAATATTTTTACCATAGATTTATAAGCACAAATTAGAATTGTTAGCATAATCATTATTTTTTCATTTGTACTTCATGTCTTCCTTTCCAGTAAACTTCTTTGTGCGTTTCTGCCTTCAACACTTGACCACTTAAAAACTGCCTTAGATACCTTTTGGTGTAGAAAAATATTTAAAATAAAACAAATGAATGTATGCTGCTGTTTGTTTTAGCAAAATGGATTGATTTAAATTCTTGTAACAAAATGTTAAATCATATATTCCCTGCCATTGAATGACTAACTGTATAAAAAAATCCCATATTTTCCTTTACTTTTTAAAATAATTATTTACTAACTGATTTTTATTTTTAGAAAATTCACTTAAGTTATTTTCAACTACAAACTTATTGTCTGAGATTTTGTTACAATGTCAACTCCACTACCATCATTAGCATCTAGATTGCTCCTATTGGTCTCTTTCCATTCATCTTCTAAGTCTTTTAATATTTCAGAAATATCATTCACTGAGAATTTTCTTTTTACTGATAAGATGGGCTCAAAATAAAAAGGAAGTTTAAATTATCTCTCAGGAGCAGTGAATGAATTATGGGTCTTTGAACTGCCCAAAGACAAAGGTAACAGCTCTTGGGAATTTCTCCATGCACTGGCACCTAGCAAAAACAACCCAGTTGTATTGTGATGGCCTGTTCAAAGAGAAATTGCTTGATAGCCAAGGAATTTTATTCTTTCATAAACGTGGGTTCAAATATCTGCTGCTGAGAGGTAAAGAATTATGGGCACAAGCTTATAAGTTCTAATTGGACTGCTTTTACCCTCAGCTTTGGTTTTATTTATCTTGAAGAAGCTTTCTTGCAGTAAATACTTCTGATATTTAAACCTATATAATAAACATGCCAAGCTTGCTCATAGTCAGTCTTCCTCTACCAGCAGCAGACTGAACCACCAAGCCCTGGCTTTTTTTTCTAGTTTTGTGTCTATTTGTCTTTTTTCTAATCCCCTCATTAACCAGTCCATGTAGCTCTGAATAAACTGTTGTGCAGGATGTGACAATTATCAATGGTGTTTAGTGAAAACTAAGAAAAAACAATAACTGGTGAAGATGTGGAATGATTGAAATTTGCAAGAACTGCCACTGGAATTTTTAACTGCACTAATCACTAGATTATGGTTGAACAGGATTTCTTGAGATAAACACACCATAGTAGATATACTTAAGAAATGGCTTTGATTATTCCCCTCCCTTTAATCTAAGCACCTTGTAATGTGTTTTTTCAGCCCCAATCATGAAAAGGTAGAGTCCATTTTCTAATATTTAACAGGATTGGATTTATTATTGTGACCAATAGAAGGTGGCAAAAGTATGACACTCCTGAGCTACACTTATACAAATGTTTGCAACCATATATTGCCAAAGTGAGATGATTTCCTGATGTGTGCAATTTTCAAGATTCACCAAATTCGCATTTATCAGTGTATTTTATTTTCTATCTGTGCTTCAAAATAAATATAGAAGGGAAAAGTAACAATAAACATGAGTCAGTAACATTAACAGAATATGTGATTCTCCTCCTAGTCCATTCTCTAGGACCTAATACTAAATTTTATGAAGCTTTTGGGGGAGTCTAATAGGACAGCATACAGAGTCAAAGGTGTTTAATCTTTAGCAAAAATGTACAACATTTTAACACTGAAGATTTTATTTGAAAGTCGTTCCTTTAAAAAAAATTACAGAAATCATTTTATATTCTAGAAAATTATCATTTTCAAATGCTTTGTTTCTATTCTTCCCCTAGACTATAAAAATATAAGTTCATGAATACACTGTTTTACTTTAATTTCTATTAAATTTATCCTCATTCTGAAAGAATTATGCCAAGAACAAATAGAAGGCCAGATTTAAGTTTTGTTATAAAATGATCTAGCTTTGTTGAAACTCCCAAAGATGCTTCCTTTCAGAAAGCCATTCACAAAACTGCCTAGAATAGTTAAGATTTACCTGCTTTTTTCCCCATGTATCTGTCATTTTAAAACTTGCTACTGCTTTCATTTATTTAAATACAAAACAGTCAACTTAAATGGGATGCCCCACTCAGCCTGTTCCTACATAGCTCATCTGCTCCCCAGATGCCACATTCTATAGACTACCTTTCAGCTCCATGAATGTGCCACACTTCTTTCAGCTTTAGAGCTTTCAAACAGGTAGTACTTTACTCCTGGAATCACCTTTCTCTAAAAGTGGTATTAGTGCTTTCTAGATAGACCTCATTTTCAGAAAATATCAAGTAATCAGAAATAACTATGTCTGTCCTTGTAATCTCATATTTTCATTCAATATTTTGTATTAACTGTAATGCATATTTATATATTCATTTTTACTCTTGTTTGTACAAATTGTCTCTCTTGTACAATATTGAAAGTTTGGGGATAATATTAATCTTGTTAACTGTTGAAGTCCCAGAGCCTAGTACTATGGATGTCCAAATGGAAAATAAAATTCTTCAAAATGTGCAAAAAAAGAATGAACACATGGATTATTGAAGAAGAGAGACTCCTCACCAGTCTTCATAAATTCTGGTTTTGCTGACATCAATTTTATTCATTTTTGTATCTCTCTCTCTTTTTTGTGTGTGTGTTTTGGAAATTGGACTCATTCATGTCTTTTTGCATGCTAGGCAAGCACTCTACCTCTGAGGCACATTCCCAGTCCTGCAATCTCATTGTGTTCAAATGTAGGTTCTCATACTTGTAGATCACACAATTTTGTTTTGATCGGGAAGGGAGTGATTAAAAGTTCAGTGACTTCGATTTTCCAAATAGTCTTGATTTGAAATTATTTTCTATCTCAGAAATAAGATAATCTACATTTTTTATTCAATGCTAATTTAATTACATTTAATTGAGTTAAATACTTTTTTTAAAGAGAGAGAGAGAATTTTTAATATATATATATATATTTTTTAGTTTTCAGTGGACCCACATCTTTATCGAACCCAGCACCCTGTGCATGCCAGGCGAGCTCGTTACCGCTGAGCCACAATCCCAGCCCCCTTCTAAATTTATAACATATGCCTTATAAGATTTCATTAATATAAATGCATTGTGTAATTCTGGATTTGTAATTTTGGAGACTCAAATGTTATCAAAAAGAAACGGGATATGATGCAAACAGTAGATGACTTCATAAGAGAAGGGGGTAAATATCACTTACATGGAGTATGCCATTACTATATGTATGCATTTGCAGCTTTTGAAAACTGAAACAATGTTGTACTAAAGAAATTTTGAATATAAAACACATGAATATTTCTATGTCTTGCAGAAAATGGAGTTTTCTGGTTTAAAAATGTTTACAATTTTAGAAAAATTGATAGCATAGTTTGACCAGACAAAAAGGCAGAACATATCTTCAACACATTTCAAACAAATTTGCTTATTAAGAGGCAAGCATAGACTCAGAAAAAATCTGCATTGATTGTGTTTCTTTGTTTCCAAAAGAAATGCATCCACCACTGCTGAAGTTTTCAAAATATTTCAGATTGTAATTATCACTAAATTTAAATTACAGCTAAACCATAGTTGGTGTATATTTTAATTAACTCAAATATTTTGGTTGGGAGATGCAAAAATTTCAAAGGGAATGAATAAAATTTTTTGAGACTATGTATGTGCAATCTCTTTGCTTATGAATGTACATTTTCATTAAGCAACACACATCTGTTTATAATGTCGGTATAGTTCAAGTATCTGTTTTACTGAGATATTTTTCTAAATGTTAGGAGATGAATGAATGCTTCTTTTATGTGTTCTCTTAGGACTTTATCCATCCCTTGTTCTGCCCTATATCACACACTGTCCATGACTCTGATTCTTTCCCACTAGAAGATGAGCTCAGTCTATCTTGAATACCACTATATCCTCCCAGGCACATAGTCAGCAATCAATAAATTCTTGTCAACTGAATAAATGAATGAGCTTTTGGTTTGAAATGTTAGAGTATCCTGCAGAATTATTCATTAAATTTTGAGTCACTCATGAGTTTAGGGAATCACTACATGAATAATCTACGGGATGTTTTGATATATCAGTATTCCTTTATTTCTCAACTTGACAAATTTTATTAATCATTAAAAATGCCTCCAAAAAGCCTATGCCTATCTTCCCAAACTCATTTTCTCTGTTTCCCCAAAGTATTTTTTAAGCTGAATTCACAAGCCACACTTACCACTCAGCTAGAAACTTAAAACAAAGCACTGACAATTTATACACTGTGGATATTTATAACTCTGCCCTACAAAGTATTTTTACATTACAAATTTATGAATTTTTTGAGGTTTCTCCCAAAATAGAATCAGCAGCTTAAGAATTATATTTTTCAATTTGGAGTCCTGTGTATTATGTTCCCCATGCACACTGCTTTCAGCATGATGCCAGACATGACCATACTCCTAGATGACTTATTTTCCTCACTGGATATGTATGCACTCAGTATCAATAAAATTTGAATTTTAGTAACAGTTTACTATCTAAAATATAATATTTAAAACTTTACTACTAAACATGTGAACCATATGCTTTGAAAAATAGTGTGTAAGAATGAAATTATGGAGATAATAGATATGTAAAATTTTAGTCTGGAATTTTAAAATGGAAGCAAACAGAAACCTCAGTAGCCTTATGGAATGATAAAATGGCTTTAATGAATTTAATTAACTTACCCTATAAGAAATGAAAATTAAGGAATTATTCCTGTCTGAACTGAGCTATTAAAATAGTTTTAACTGCAGTCTTTATGGCCAGAAGTCTTAGAGCAGATGGTAAATATTTATAACCATTTTGCCCCTATGGAGAAGAAAGAAGGAGAAAATATAGTGTAGGAGCTTTATGTGTTTTATGAATAAACTCAGAATGCAAGTGGATGGAACCATTTCTAAATGGTGTATAAAAGTTATCTTCATAGATTTTACAATTATATAAAAAACTCACATTTTTATGCTGTGCTGTACTTTTTAATAAATAAGAATAATGATTCATTCTTTGAAATACCCACAACATCTCTAATGGAATAGCTGAAGAAAAGAAAAGAATGTACATCCGTATTTTGTAATTAATTTTAAATGCATGATCATTTATGTATATCAAATTATTATGTATATAGCATGTGCCTGATATTTCTAAGCTATTATTATATTACATCCAAGGAGACTGTATTTTGACAGTGTAGTATATCAAGAAATGTTCTTGGTGTGTGTGTGTGTGTGTGTGCACGCGCACACACACGTGCTATATACACAACTAGGTACTTATAAATATATAAATTTATATGTAAATTTGTATACATGCCTTCAATATACTCATGTAAATATTACAAACATAAATATGTGTAAAAATAATAATACATATGAATACAGAGAGAATTTGATTTGATTTGTAAAAGAATTATATTACACACAGAAAAATGATGATATAAGAATGAATTTATATATAAGCATTATGTTGGAACATAATTTCCAGAGCTCTTTTACTATATCCAAAATGAGAAGAATGTACACAAACCCACAGAACCTGTAAGGAATAGAGTCAAGATTCAGATGTTGACTATCCAGCTCCAGGAGCCATATTGTAAACTACCATATTGTATTTCCAAATTCTACCACTGCATCCCTCTAAATTTATGGTAGCATTTGATTTTTTTCTTTTTATATTTTTTTTACCTCTGCCATTCATGTTCTGTGTTAAAAGCATGTATAGTAAAATTTAGAATATTGTCCTTTGTATTTGAGTTTATTTTTGAGGCATTTAAATATGATCGTATTTATAATGTATATTTTAGGTAAACTCTAAACAGTACTCATAATTTAATAATTAGAATAAATTATTTTGTGAAATGACTAATGGTAAAGATTGATTATTTTTCTAACACTATTGTTGTTTCATGTTATAAAGTTTCATTTGCTAATTTCATCTTAAAATATGCCAATAGCTGTTGAAATATAAGCCTAAAAAATTAAAGTCCTTTGATTATATTACTTATTTGAATATTCCATTTAATATGTTTTGAATCTTTTATAATTTCAAGTACAATGGTTCATTGGCTATCTTAACATGCTGTAGAAGTGAATCACATGGATATATGCATAGTAGTTATAAGTAACATCAATTGAGTACTTTCTATTTATTAGTAATTAATACATTTAGATTTTATTATACCACAGAGTCTAAAACAAAGTAGAAAATACATTGACTTCATTGGCCAAATAAAGGTGAAAAAGATGAGAGAAAATATATACACACGGTACCTAAAATATACTTCACTAACAGAGGGGTTCTTATTACATTTTTTTGAGCAAATTTTTTAAGGAAAAGAAGAACATAGTATATGTTGTGAGAGTCTTTCATTTTTCACAGTTATGAATGCCTGTGCCAGTTTCCATTTGTTGGATACTTATTATTTTCCAGGCATTTCTTCTACTTTTAGTTCTTCAAAGTAGTTGGGTTAATTTCCAAATTAAGTCATACAAAGTCCATAGAAAGCAGATAACCTAACTAGTGTACTTCCAGAACTGGGATTCAGATCTTGGTTTATGACTCTATTATTTTTCCACAAATTAAGCTGTATCAAAATGAGCTTCCCACTTTTCTAATTCAATTCTGGCATTTTGTGTGAGAGGAGAATCAAAGTCATTTTTAAGATTTCTCTTAAAAATCCACTGAATATATGCAAAGTACCATATTTAAATACACTGGTTGGAAAGAAGGTAGAGAATTACAAATTTAATATTACATTATGCCAAGTTGGAAGCCCCGTTGAATGTGCTACTTTCAGTATACACCATTTCTCCCAGTGTATTGTCCACCCTAATGATGGTGACCACGATCATATAAACCTTTTGTGGCT
Organism: Marmota flaviventris; assembly: GCF_047511675.1. Taxonomy (NCBI): domain Eukaryota; kingdom Metazoa; phylum Chordata; class Mammalia; order Rodentia; family Sciuridae; genus Marmota; species Marmota flaviventris. Next base: position 84,583,249 of record NC_092509.1, on the reverse strand, counting down.
GCTCCTGTAGGGGAAATTAGAACAGGCTAAGCCTCAGACTAAAAGAGATTCCCTGCATCTCTGTTAGCATGTTTCTTCCTTTAATACACTGTTATGAACATTGGGTACAAAAGTTTGGAGATTTTACTCATATTTATTTCACCCCCAATGTCAGGTAGTTAAATAATGATCTATACTTTTCCAGTCTTACTAAGCATAATGATTTCTGTTTCTGAAGTAGCAAAGAGTTCTTGTGATATTTTTGTTTTCTAAAAACCATCCAATTTGCCCACACTATCCTAATGCAGCATATTTCCTCCTAGAAGCACCAAGTGCTATGTCTTCCTCCTATTGTGGCTTAATACATCTCTGAACCAAAAGAAATAATTAATATAGTTAGAGATACGTTTTACAAAAAGTTTAATTATTATTCATACCACAAAAAAAGAGTTTTCAGTGCAGTTTTGGAATGTGTTTGAATGAAGGCTTGTGCTATTAAATTAGCTGTGTTGTAGTAATCAAATGATTCTTCTTATTATTTTTGATGTTTATTATTACTGCTTGTTTCTGTGGTGGAAATATGATGCAGATACAAAGGAAGAGTGTGATGTTTTAAATATGATGTGAACCCTCAAAAGTTCATGTGGAGACGATGTAAGAACCATCAGAGGTGAAATGACTCAATCAATTATGAGAGTTATAACCTAATCAGTGGATTGATACACTAATAGGGATTAAATGAATGGTAACTGTAGGCAGGTAGGGTGTGGTGGGAAGAAGTAAATTACTAAGGGTGTGCCTTTGTTTGGGGTTTATATTTTGTCCCTGGTGAGTGAAACATTTTCTCTGCTTCCTGATCACCATGTCCTCAGCTGCTTTCCTCTACTACGCCATTCTGCCTTGTTGCTCCTTCTCATGTTGGACCCAGAGCTTCCAAGTTGCCCAGTGTTGCACTGAACCTCAGAAACTGTGAGCCAACCAACTTGTCCTTCTCTAAATTGTTATTTTTAGGTCTTTTGGTAACAGCAACAAAAAATGTAACTAAAACAATGAGGGAACAAAAAAGTTTTCCCAAATATTTATAGTATTTACTATATGCTAGATTACTAGAAAACATGAGGCTAACCAGAGAAAATACCTAATAGATGTCATAAAATAGCTTTGTCTGAATTTACATATATCTGCATATGTATATGCATATATGCACACATGGTTATAATAATTATAGGCAATAATAAAACAAACTCCCGTGAATCAGAACTAATCTTACAATCTATGTCATTCCTTCCAATGTACCTACAATTGCATATTTTAAAAATCTTTCTCTGCACTTGAGAAATTACATGCTGTGTGTGTTTTTTTTTATTCCATGCCTTTAAAAATAGCACTTTTGCCTGTATATTAATCCCAATAAATGTATTACTTCCTTTGCATGTTCAGAATTATAATAAGGTTATACTACATATAACATTTATCAACTGTGTTTTCACTTAATTTTGGAATTCTGAAATCTATCATATTTCCCATGTTGCTATAATTCATAACCTTTCATTGTTTTGTAATATTTACAGAGTACATATATCTTAATTTATGACCTCATCATGTGAAAATTTTATTTTTGCCTCTATAGTATTGAATATTACAAATAAGTCTTATAAAATTTTTATTGCATATGATCATATGCATCTGTACAAGATTAACATATTACATACATTGGGTTTCACAGACTTTTATGAAGCCCTTCATGTTTACTCTGTGAGAATAAGAAGGTATTGATATGTTTTTAGCAAAATTACATTTTAAAATATTAACTCTGGTTGCCACATGAAGACCGGAGCAAAGGTAATGTTTAGAAACAGCGGGGTTAGATACTAGTTTGCATACATCACTGAAATTTGAATCAATGATATATTGGTGAAGGAGAAAGCCTATTGGAAGTGAATTTTAAAAGATTAGGGGAGATAGCTTTGAAGATAGCAAGTAGTGACAAATATTTTAGGGTGTTTTCCTGAAAACCGGAAAAGAAAGTCCAAATAGTGTTATGGACCAAATATTTGTATCCCCCTAAAACAACTCACGTTGAAATTCTATCCCACTATGTGATGGTATTAGACAGTGTAGCATTTGGAAATTGATAAGGTCATGAGGGTAATCAGTCATGGATGTGACTGGTGAGATCATGAAAGAGTTGTCTAGAATGGTTAACAATCACATATGTAAGATGCTATGTTTACTGTATAAAATAAAGGGCACATTTGTGAGCGATAATGAACTTAATTTTTTCCCTTTTTTATCATAAGAGTGGAAAAAATAAAGGTGATAGATTTCAGGTTTACTCAAGGGAGGGTTACTACTGATGGATTATAAGAAAACAAAAGAGTGTCAATGGAGTGGAGTAGAAAGTACAAAAGTATTTAAAAAAATATTATTTCCTATAAAATTTAATGCAGAGAGGGAACAGTTCCACAAATTTTGGGAATGGTTAATTGGAATTAATTGCTGGGTACCAACGTAGTGGCCAAAGTAAGTGTACAACTAAAATTGGAGTTTTGGGTAATAAAATAGCCCATAGTAAGACAATGGGAGTGTCAGAGTAAGAGAGCACATGGGACAGGATTGTCAAAAGACAAAAAGTGAAATAGACAAAATTATTCTATGTGCTTACATGAATATGCCACAGAGAATTCCATTATGTACAGCTATGAAGCATCAATTTAAAAAAAATAAATACACAGACAGAAGAGTAGAGGAAGGGGAATAGGGCAAGGGAGGAAGGGACAGGAAAGGGGAAGCTCTGGGGACTGAAATGGAGCAAATGATATTCCACACATGTGTGATTATGTCAAAACGATTTCCACTATTATATATAACTAAAATGTACTAATAAAAACATTCAACATAAAAAGTAAAGGGAATGAAAGGGCATTGTTTTAGAAATACAGTTACATCTTATTAATAGCTACAAAAATCACCAATGACTAAATACAGAGATTGAAATCAAGACCAAAGTCAAATTATGGAAAAGAAGCTAAAATTTTCAAAAAAAAAAAAGGAGGATCATGAGAAACCCCAGATTCTACACAGAATTGCACCAAGGATTTGTTCTCTGTGTGTCTATTATCATGCAATTCTAAGGTCAAAATCTTATATTCCAATATATGTGCACATATACTTTTCTTATTTTATTTTAAATGATTTAAATTTTTTATTGTCCACATTTAAGACTTTAAACCAAGGGAAATTAGCATATGGTTATGATTTCTGAGGGAAACACATAATTTAATTTCGACATATCCTTGATAGTCTTGGTTCTTTCTTTTTGCCTAGTCATCCTCAGGAATATATGAAGTTTTGAATTTTATTGACAACAAAATTATTTATTTAATATTTTATTGTTTGAATATTCATCATAGATTCTATTATATACCCCTTGATCACTTTTAATGATTCATTTGTGTCTTCATTTTTCTTATTCAATTATATCAAAAGTTTTGTCTACTTTTATGAAGTGAACTTTTGCTTTTGTTGATTTTCTTTACAGTTATTTTTAATTTTTATCATTAGTTTCTGCTGTTATTCTTACATTATTTCTCTATTTTATTTAGGTTAATTCAGTCCTATAGTAAATTTTTTTTCTTAAATTTATTTTTAACTGACAAATACTAATTATTTCTACTTATAGGGTACAATGTGATTTTCCATACATGTATACATGAGAACAATCAAATTGGGCTAATTACCATATTCATCAGTTCAGTTACTTACCATTTTTTGTATTGACAACATTTAAAATCCAGTCTTTCAGCGTTTTTTGAATATATATTATTGCTAACTATAGTCACCAACCTATGGGATGGACCCCCAGAACTTAGTACTCTTGAAACTTTTAATCCTAATTGAAACTTTTTATCCTTTTAGATTTGTTCTTATATAACAAACATTTAAGACTACATTTCATTCTATGTGTTACTGTTGAGACCTTTAAAATCCGTTCTGAATATTTTCTTTCAGTTAAGAGTTATTTAGATGTATGTTTAAAAATTTCTTAATATTTTAAAATCACTTTTTATTATTTTAGCTTTCATTGACTTTTTTAACTTCTTCACACCATAGACAAAGATAGTGGTGTATATGACATCGATTCTTTAAATTTGGTAAAATCATTTTTTTTGTCCCAGTATGTGGTCACATCTTGTAACACTTCTACGTATATTTAAGAATAATATTTCCTTAATTGTTGGAAGAGGATTGCATGTATCAATTACAGTTGTTAATAATTGTGTTCAAATCTACTGCACAGTAAATTTCTGCTTTGACTCTGACTTTTGATTGTTTGTACCTATGATTAGATAAATAATATCTGATCCCAAGCAGCCTGTAATTCATGAAAGCTTCATTTGGTAAATTGATAATTTATTGATTCTGTGAGTACTCACTCATAATAACAATGTCCTTACTATAGAACTGAATTAACCTAAACAAAATAGAGATAATGTAAGAATAACAGCAGCAATGTTATCAAAAAAAAGAAAGATAATATGATGAAGATTTGATGTCAGGATGGCTACTTACTATCTTTGTTATGAGAAAGTAAAACATTTATAGTTTATGGGGCATAATTTAATCAATAAAATATGTAGGAAATAGATTTAGAATGACCTGGGGGAAATGGTTAAGTGAAAAGACAAAAAACAAACAAATAAAAAAAGGGGGGGAAAAGGGGAAATAGTCAAATGATATTGTGTTATCATTCCAGACCAAAGCCATAGCATTAATAGAGAAGAACTCAAGGCTGAGTTCTCCTGTCACTGGAGACAATCTCATGCTTACATGAGTATTTGGGGGAATGTCTTATTCACTCTCATATTATTTCTAAGATCTTTAGTCATAATGAAGAAAATGAAATCTTTACATGGAGCTAGAGGTAAAGGTGATTATTTACCCAAGAATAGTGTATCATAGAGTTGGGACCCTTGATGAAGAAATATCAACATCTGGCTAATGGATAAATCTCTGTATGGATATTTAGAAGTGGCAACCAGGGAAGCATATTGCTACTTCTAGAAACTACTAATTAAAGGGGATCATTTGGGTAAATAATCAGTAACCAAGTGGCTGAAAACTTTTGTGAGCAGACTCATTATGATAGTGACAACTAATCAACTATAGTGGATAGTTGGGACTCAATAAATCTTTATTCAAAGAAGCAATTGTTGGTCCCTTGATATATAGATTATAAATATATCCTTGATATATCTATATATCTATATAGATATATCACTCACATAGAATCTGAAAAAAAAAATAGTATATGCTCTAGAGACCCAGACCGAAGGCTGCTTTTAGGAGGATCAGAAAGACACACCTACTTTATACTATATAACATGAAAATGTTTCAGTGATAGGAGCAGATATGGGAACTTATTTAATTTGAATACCTTATGAAAAATCTGTTCTTGCCTGGCATATAGTATACACCTATAATCCCAGTGGCTCAGGAGACTTAGGCAGGAGGATCACATATTCAAAGCTAGTCCCAACAATTTAGGGAGGCCCTAAACAACTTAGTGAGACCCCGACTCAAAATAAAAAATAAAAAAGATCTAGGGATATGCCTCACTAATTAAGTGCCCCCGGGTTCAGTCCCTGGCACACCTCCCTAAAAAAAAATCTGTTCTTGGGAAGTCAAATATTGTGCAAGAGGAAAGGACTATTTCAGTTACTGTGTACAGGATAAAGTGATGGGAAAAAAGCTCTATGCCCTAGCAAATTAAGAAGTCAGAAAAGGAAGAAATAAATGGGAGGAATGGAAGTGATTACCAGCTTCATTTGGCAGTCGTTTAGTTGATTGCTCAGCTGATATCTGAATACCAGGGAAGTTAAAGACATTTATGATTCTTATTAAGGAGTAGATAGTATTTGGGGTTGGAGACAGAATACCACAGGCCCACTCTCTGCTCTTGAAGTGTCCTGGCAAACTCATTCTCTTTGTTTTAATCTGGAAAATTCAAATTCAATTATAGAGATCAGGATTTAGAAAGACAAATATTTGAAAGAAGATCTGCCTTAGCCTCCTTTAATTAAAGCCATATAATTCAGAAAAACAAAGAAGGCAAGCAGCAAGAAGCAATGACGAAAGCCATGTACAAAATGAAGTGGTTGGGAACCAAGGTACAGTAATTCCTGCATGAGATAGGATGGTGACCGAGAGTTCTCAGATATGAAAGTGGGGACCAATGTAGAGGTGCCATCCATGGTTGGAGGAAATAAAATAGAAATGGAGTCAGAAACTGGAAAGCGTCATCGGAAATATCCAAGTGTTTGCCCCACTTTTACATGAGTGCACTGTTGAGTTGGACAATGCACATGCAGGGAAATATATTGCCTTCACTTGTTTCACTCCCTAGTTGACTAAGACCATCCTTTGATTAGTTTCCATTAGCCATACAAAATTTTAAAGTTAGAAATGCAGGCTACATTTTAAAATTAGAAACCATGATTTTTTTTTAACTAAATATCAAAGCAATTCCAATTTCCAGGACATTAAGAGACATTCTTGCTTGAACTAAAGAAACTGTTGAAGCTAGAAACTTAGTTTCTATTAATTACCTTTTTAATTTTACTGCCTGGACAATCTGCAAGGCAGATGGTTGCTAGGAGTTAACAGCAAATAACCCGATACTAACAAGGCAGTCCATGATGGGCAGCAAGCCAATATAAACTGGTATGGCCATATAAATTTGTCTCACATCAACACAGAGAATAGTATCAAAGCTATTTTATGAGGTCCTCATGATCTTATTTCTCATTGATTTTAGGAATACCAGAATATATACAGACTGGAGTCCTGGACAGAGAGTTAGAATAGGTCCTATTATAAATGTTTTGAGCTAGAAACCTACATTAGGTTCCTCACTGCATTTCATTTGAAAGACCATGACTTACTTATTATTACTGCACTTTGGTGCAAACTTACCATTGTTACTAAAGAATATCAGATGAATTTGAGATTAGGAATTCTGGTCTTGTTTTCCATGATTTCAGAGAGATCTGAAAAAAAAAAACAAGTCTCATAAAAAATAAAATCATGAAGTGGAAGTGATATATTCAGAAGCATCCACCAGAAAAGAGGTTCAGGAGTAGCTACTTATCTGTGCATAGTGTCAAAAACAGAAACTTCACAAAACCTTCCTTCCCTGAGAGCTGTGTTGTGTGTGTCTCTTCCTGCTGAGGAAAAGTAAGTGGAGAATTCTTGATTGGTGGGTGGGGGGTATTGCTATTTGGAAACCAGCAAGAATATATATGTTCTCTCTAGCTAAATTTTGATGAAAGAAGACAAAGCAAGACACTAGAGGTGCTTATTTAGCATAGGAATTGGAGCCTCTATCTTCTGGGAAGTATTTGGATATTGCATTCACATTCTTGATCTGTAGGCAATGGCCTTGCTATATGGTCAGGCAAATGAACTTTGTATGACTGAACAATTAAAGAATACCCCAGAGCTGAACAATCTGTGATGATTAGACTATCTCTGTTAATTACTCCTTAATAGTGATTAATGGTGATATGACCCACTCCATGGAGTGTGCATTTGTGGAGATAGTTGGCAGAATTTTTAGGGAGAATTAGAATGAACTATATAGTTCTTTGTAACAAAAAGAAGGAGGAAAGGGAAGAGGAATATGAGGACTACTGAATTCATGAAGTGAGCAGGCATATAGGTTTTCAGGGCACACACCAAAGTGCTATGGGAAACATATTCACCTTGAGCTGATGTAATGACTAAAGTGACAAAAGTTTGCACCCAATGACAATGGGAAGTGAATTCTATGAAATTGCGTGTGCATAAAATTTGCTAAGAACAAGTGCTGGGGCACAGCTGGTGAGTGAATTAGATTTGATCCACTGCTGGTAGCCTCAGAGGATACAGAAAGGGTTTGATAACTATTCTACTCCAAGTTCACTTATTCTGTAACTGAAATAAATTACAGTTAAAGGTTTGGTAAAGTGAATTTTCTATTAATTATGGCAACTTTGATATATTTCTGCTGATCAAAATGTGCATTGTACTGCCACCAATGACAGAAATTGGCAGAGAAAATAGTATTGCTTATTCATGCCATATTCCTTATCACCCCTAAAGCAGTGGACTCATTTAAAATTCAAATAGACAAATAAAAACTTGTTTCTTAAAAAAAGTGTTTAAAAATGTTTTAAGACTAAACAAATGCATTCTAAAATTGAATACGACAGGAACTAAGGTAGAAACACAGAAGGGAAATATTCTAAGATTAGAAAGTGGAAATTAGCTATTGGGAGAAAATGTAATTACTGGACTACAAAACTTTTCACCTTAACATTTTTTTTTCTTTCATTCTACCTCAACTGATGGTCCTAGCCCAGAATGAAAAGTTACTTTTATCCAAGGAAAGAGGTGTGTCAGATTTAGTTGTCAGCAAGTAAAACATGCTAGTTCATTTAGAATTCTTTTTTTAAAAAAAAAAAAAAAAGAGAGAGAATTTTTTAATATTTATTTTTTAGTTTTAGGCAGACACAACATCTTTGTATGTGGTGCTGAGGATTGAACCCGAGCCGCACGCATGCCAGGCGAGTGCGCTACCGCTTGAGCCACATCCCCAGCCCCATTTAGAATTCTTGAAGAAAAAGATGATTAGTTATATTTTGATTTTGGGGTGATACTAAGGATTTGAAATGCTTGTCTGTTTTAGGATATAGATTTACTGGCATTAGAAAGTCACCATATATATCCTCCTACGCTAGAGGATGGAAACTTACCAGAGGTAGGAAAAATACCATAAAAATAGTATAGTGTAAAATACTTTATTATATTCTATAGTCTAGTATGGGTAGCAATTCATAAATGTCTAAACGATAGGTAGCTGGACAGAAAGACACAGCAGATGAGACATTATATGTGCAAATGTACTGTAGGAAAAGAAGAAAATAAGACTGAGTAACAAATTAGTAGCATTATTGTAAAATTTACTCTAAAACTGCCTCATTTTCAAATATTTCCTTAATGGTGACTAATGTTTTTTTCTTTAATGAACCTGGGTATGCTAGCCATTACAGTTCTTATACATGTTAGTAAACATTTAGTGATTTCAGAAAGTTTATAGAAATCCCCATCATTATGTCATTCATACAAGAAGGAGAAGCACTTAATCCTATTTCCTTTAAAGTATTTGATATATGCTTCCTAGGGAAGTGCAATAAGCTGATATGTGAGCAACCACCAACACTTTTCAGAAACTCAGTACTCAGTCTGTGGTATGATATGAAGTACTATATAAAGCAAGTAAAATGAACATTGCCCTAAAACAATTTGGAATCCTATAAAACATATTGAAAAAACCTTAATATGTATGCAAGAGAGATGTTAGCATTAAACAGTAAGAATTATGTTCTTCAAAAAAAATCCAGATGAACACACATATTTTTGCTCCCATATTAAGAAAGTATATTTTAGAATATATTTTAGAAAGACAAAATGATAATCAGGGAGACAATCCATGCAGGTACATGCCGTAAGGCTTCTTCTAGAATCCAGAAAGAATTTATTCTGAAGTATGCCCATATTATCTGTAAGTGAACTCAACCTTTTCTCAGATGAAATATTCACAAGATCAAAGAGCTTAGTATATTGGTGGCTAAACAACTGTGAGTTAATGTTAATTAATACTCCTGGAGTGTCTCCACTCAATTCTTGAAGTCATATGAATGTTAGTTCATGGCTCCCATATCAATCCAGAGGAAAGTGTGTACATGCTCTCAATAACCACAAGAAGCAAAAAAGTATTAGACATTCCCCTTCATTATACTTTCATATGCAATATCAAAAAAAAATGAAAACTATATCTGAAAAAAATTCATTAAAAATCACAATGCTCTATTTTTATTTTCTTTATTTTAAATACATACTAATAGATGATTGAGCCTTCATTGAAAATTTAAACCATCTTCCCTTACATAAAATGTTACTTATGTAAAATTAATGAATACATTTAAAATGGCTTTAATATGAAATTCTTCTACTGGCATATCATAACTGAAAACTGCACAGGTTAAAGTCAGTAGCAATATTATAAATATTTGAACATTAGATGTATTATCTTTAATCAAATATAATAGACACAAATGACATATTTCTTATAACTTCATAACTAGTATGGTTTTATATTTATACAAATGTGCTTTCTCTAAATCCATACAATAAAAATGTTAAATATCAATTTTAATTAATAAGATTTCTATTGAAAATAATCTCATCACAGAACCATTTTAATAATTGAAAAAGTAACTATTCTCATGTTTCACTGGAAGCATATAAATTGTCAGGACCACAAGAGAATTGCATAATGACAAACTTCTTGATTGCTATCTTACTAGTACCTCTCTTGATTTTACTTATACTTGAACTTATTCTATAGAATAGAATAGTTAGACATTTTTGTTGTAAATGGTGATTGATATAATATTAATTCCATATATTTGGATAGTTAAGTACAGCTCCTTTAACCTACACAATTATTGTGAATTAAATGCTAGTGCACTAACGTTCCAATAATAACATGTTTTGAGTGATGGGATTTTAAATACTTAGTCAAACAGGTGAGCACAAGCCATAAATATAAATAAATAAATAAATAGACTGTTTTAATGAAAGTCAGATGACTATCAGATTTCCCCTTACATTATATAAAGTAGAATGAAACAGTGATTTACAAATAAGTGTTTATGTACCAATATCAACAAAATGAATATTTCAACTTTTCTTCAGAATAATTCCTACCTTACTTAGTGACAAGTAAATAACATTTGCACAAGTTAGTGAATCAGATAGTTATTTCCAGGAAAAAGAATCACAAAATAAGCATTCAACAAACCTCAGTGTCATAGGACAATAAATATTTTGCTTTTCCTGGGACTTTGCTGAATTTGGGGCACATGATTTTATTAGAGTTTGAACTGTGCCTTTTTAGTTGCTCTAGGGAAAAATCATTGAGGTTTAGAGTCAGCTATGTGGTGGTGTTAAGAGTAGGTGGAATGGGATGGAGAAAACTTTATTGTTCAAATCTGAAAGATTTCAACCTAGAGATAAAGGGGAATCAGAAGCAAATAATCCCAGTCAGTAACTGCAGCCCAAATTCAAAACATCTCACATGTTCAAGTGAGATTACTCACCAGGGTTTGGTAGTACTCCCAGGGAAATATCAACTATCCTGGAAAAAAATTTAGTCATCCCCCAAATTATATAATCTCTAAGAATAATATTGCAAATACAAAATATAACACAATAAAAAGATAATTAGGACTACTGGAAACAGGCAAAAACTATATAAATGTAACTGGAAAACAATATAAACAAAACAAAATAGAAGGAAATTATCACAGACATGAGAGTTAAAAGTACCAATTTTCAAATATGTGATAAGAATCTAAAAACTAAGCTCTGTGCAAGAAATCTCAAGAATGAGCTTGGTTTATTCAATGGCAATGAAATAATTTGCAAGAAATTTGGAAATAAACCGTTTTTCATCTTTAGTTTATATCACAGAGAAAAATAGTTTCTAAATAATTTGAACATGTAACTATTATATAAAACTGGACAACTAATAAAATATGGTTCTAATTAAAATAAGGTAATAGGTGATTTGTTTGTTTGTTTGTTTGTTTCAGTTAACTGAAGTTCAGTGGTAGAGCACCCTTTTCTTCGGTTCAGCCCCAGTACAAAAAGAAAAAGGAAAAGGTTTCTGGGATAATCTGTGGTTACTCCATTTATTCCTTTTTATTTAGGCAAGACTAGAAGAATAAGTCAGTCAGATGGTTATGTGCTTATTATTCTAGCAATTATTAATTGTACACACTTTCACAGAAGACATGCATTTGTTCTGGATATCTCAATAAACAAAACAGGTAAATCCTCAAGAAATTACAGGAGAATTACTAAAAACTTTCAGAGCACTCATAAAGTTTAGTGCATGTTCATGATCAAGTACAATAAGAAATATGCTTTAAAAAGTTGTTTTTCTTTTTCTTTCAAATTCCTCAAAGTAAATATAACTATTGCTTGAATGAGATGGGTGTAAAAATAAGCTGTTGGGGTTTTTTCCTATGACATAATGCTCATCTCTCAGTTATATCTACTAATGGAGAGGATCAGCAGTGTGGAACATTCAGAATGTCTGATAATCATAAAGTCATGAATGCTTGCAAACAATTTATATGCTATATATTTTAGTAGCTTCACCTTCCCAGTAATATTTTGCTTCAGTGCACTTTAAAATTAGTTTACATTTCCTGTGTACATACTATCTAGATGATAAGGGAACATGCCCAGGAAGTATGCAGTATGGTTAGCAGCAGCCCTTTCAATAGGTAATACAAAGAGCAGACCATCTGTATATAGTTAGCACAATTGGCAATGCATAAATCTGTTAATAGGACTGCAGGTCTAGCATAAGTATTGTTTCTTTCTATTATTATAGTCTATAATATTTCCTAAAACATATTTAGCTTAACCTAAATTTATAATTGAAAGCATATTGTAAAACTATATATTTTTTACTCAAACAGAATCAAAACTATTCAAGAAATAATACCAGTCACCAGTCACAATCCAAGGAACAGATTACATAATTAGGATACTGATTTTTCTCTTAAGTTTTCTGGTTATTCAATAAGAAAACAATTTTAATTGAATTTTTGTTAATACAATGACTATTTCTAAAATTAAAAATAATAACTTCAATTTAGAAAATTTAAAAATTCTAAATGGTTAAGGAAAATTTATGGTAACATCACTAACTAAAATATACAGCTAATATTGTACATAGTTTCTTCAAGTTTTAAATAGGTATTTTATGACAAAAAATCTACTTAGAAAACATTGTAAGAAAACATTGCATTTTCTAACATTTAATTTTTTATGTATCTTTTTCTCCATGATTATAACTTTATATTAGTTATAAATAGTCAAAATATTATTTAATTAAGATCTTATTATTGAATATTAGGATTTATTACAAAATTTTTTAAAGACAAATGCATATTATTTGGCAGTTGCAAATTTGTACTTTAAAGGCAAAATATCTATATTTGAATTCCATTTCTGTATTTTGTTTGCTGTTATTGTTTCTCAGTTTCAGTGTTTCTAGGTAAATTATCACAAAATTAATAATATTGTCTCCTTACTTGCCACATAATTTTTTGATTATATGTATATATAAAGTTTTATTTATTTTTCTCATTTTAAGTTCTAAATTTCCTCTCAAGAACTGTTTCGCAGAAGATCTAAACTGCAGCTTAATGCTTCCATATAGCATGGGAGACTATGTTTGTTTAAATGAATCCACTTATAGAAAAACTGCACATTAATAACTATCCATTTCAGTTATGATTATTCTTTTCTTCAGACATAATTATCTTTTAATACTGTGTAACGTAAGACTCATTTGTGTGATTTTCCACAAATAAGAAAGAGAGAAAAAAGAAATTGGCAATTATGTACAAATATTGGTTTGTTATTTACAATGAAATGACATCTTTTGTTTCTGCAACTGCACAATAAGATATTTTTGGTTTTGAGAAATTTATTCGTCAGTTATCCATTATTTATTTTGCTTTTATCACTACAGCTGATCATATTTCTTTACCCATTATTTATTTTGCTTTTATCACTACAGCTGATCATATATCATACATGAAACTTCTGATGCATTCTTTAGTCTTTATAATTCCTGCCTGTATTGGATTAACATACTGATTAACAGTGAACACTTGCAGTGAAGTCATACCTAAATTAGGACTAAAAAAGTATTTCTTGTTTACTCATATTTTACAAGAGATCGTCAAGATTATTCATCTCAGCCTGTTGATTCACCTTCTTCTTTGGCCATTTTTTCAGTGATAGAAGAAACACTTAATAGCCACACAAATATTTTAACTTCTTCAAATAGGTTTTGTCCCCCCAAGAGATTTATCTTTCTCTTGTCACTCAACACCACTAAACTAACAGAGGTCAATGTTGCAGAATTGGAAAACAAAATCGTGGCTTAATGTAATGGTGAGGGAGTTACTACTGTCCACTTAATAGCTTCTCAAACTCTTGCTCTGGGAGCAGCAACATCCCAGACAGGGATAGTTCAAACAATATTAGACATCTGGGAAGACAGCAAACTGATCACAGTGTTTTTTGATTCTTAGCAGGTATCATAACTCAGTTTTTCTTAGTCAGCAGTTTCCTGAAGATACTTTATGCATTTGTACTAGAGATGTTCATGACTATAAAATAATTATTTTTATTTCTATAATTTGTGTGTATACATATATTGTTACTACCTAAAAAAATCATTCTATCAGAAGCAACATTTTTGTGAAACAGGGTCACTGAGAACATTTTTGTGGAACAGGGTCACTGAGTCTTATATACATAGGTCACAGGGATGAGAGAAGTGATGGGAATAAGAAAGGTAAATCTATATCTAGGTGAAGTATATATTTCAAAGAAAAATTTCATTTATATGATAACAAATATTCAAGGTAATTAACCAGCCACACATGTGGCTTGCTGCCTCTCCTGAGAAGTAGTGATTTGTGGTCATGGTGATGGTGAGGGAAGTACTCACTGGTGTTGGCAGTCACATTTGTCTGTTGTAGAGTCAATGGGAGGGAATAATCACTATTTTTTACTCGAGGAATAACTTCCTTCCCTACCTATGTGGTGAATATATTCACAAGTCCGATAACCAAACATAGGTTATTAATATCTTAGAATAGGTGAATATTTTTGTGAATTTCTTTTCTTAATGGTTTCCTTTTGATGAATACTCACACAGAACACTGATATTCTTTTCTCTCGTTTTAAAAGGTTCATCATCATACTATTTCATACTCTTTTACAAATCCTTCAAAAATTGTATCCCCACTGGACAATCTTTCATAAGTGTTAGATACAATGTCATTAGAGCAGTATTCATTAATCCTTCCTGGGTAATTGAGTCTGTTTGTTGATTCTTCTAATGAAACTTGTTAGAGTCTCCATAGGCCACAGGCATGAGAAGACCAGATCGACACAAGTTTATTCTCTTATTGTTCACAGGATCAGAACCCTAGAAATAAGGTCCTTTTCTTTTGGAGACTTTCAAGGGAACTTGTTTTGTTACCTTCTCCAACCCCATTCCCAGACCCAGACCCTTTTCCTCCCTGCCATGCCTCTTCCTCTTTCTTCAAAGCAACCCATTCCAAGCTCTTATAATGACCCTGATGATTATATTGTGGCCACAATGATAGTACAGGATAATCTCCTCTTGTAAGGTTCTTTAACTTAATTACACTTATGAAGCAGCTTTGACTATTTAATTTGCTATATTCACAAGTTCTCAGATTGTGAACATATTTGTAGCAAGGATAACCAAGGTAGTCCATTTTAATTTGATATATGCTCTTTCCAAAATCAAAAGCAAAATCAACTATCATTGTATTTTACTTTTGTTTGCTTTTGCAATAAGCAAAAGATAGACTTATTTTTCAATTTAGAGGACTGTCTTATTATTTAACAAACATCAGAATCCCTAAAATATTTACCAGTGAGCAGTGATCAGGTCTTTCAAATTTCATGGAAAGTCACATTACATCAAAAGCTATTATTTAAATTAAAATCCATGATTGATATTCCCAATCAACATGATTTTATCAGTAGAGTAGATTGATAATAACTATATTAGACAAATTACTAATTGGTTCCACAGTAGATGTTTAACAGGGAATGATGAGATAATCAACCTTGCCTTGGATTAGATTTTAACACAGGATTTACAGCTGTCAATGCCCAGACAGAAGAAGCTGACTGTATACTGCCAAAAAATGCTGGATTAAATGAATTTGCTTTAGTAGAACTTAATAAATAGTAACAGGAAAACCAAATATCCAACTTGGTAGTTTCAACATATAGCAATTCATTGCAGTCCACTTACTTTCCAGCATTCCAATTCCCAAAGTCTCAATACCTGCTAATAAACACTTGGATTTTTACATAAAAAATAGGCATATGTTGTGAATTTAATGTGTGTTATCAGTTTGAATTCTAAAAATTATCCATGCATGGTAGCACATATTTATTATCCAAACAATCCAGAGGCTGAGGCAGGAGGGTCACAAGTTTAAGGCCAGCTTTGGCATCTTGGTGAGCCCCTGTCTCAAAATAAAATTAAAAAGGTGATGAGGATATAGCTAAAAGATAAAGCACCTCTGGGTTTGATCTCCACAATAAAAAAAAAATCTGCATGTCAAAATATTGATCTAGATGACATTAACCCATTGGATTAAAATGTTAACAAAACATCTTGAATACCTCTAGTTTTCCAGTCATGTCTTGCACTAAGAACTAAAAAGGATGAACCTGATTTTGTTTTTTCTCTGTATATTATCTTGTGTAAGTAGCGATTTTAACCAATCCACAAGTTCTTTTACTTATTTCCAAATAATACTGTATTGTAGAAGAAGTCTCCAAAATTCTTGACTTCAATAGATACTTTATTTCAGGCAAATAAAGCCAAGAATCTAATGATCTCTTTTCCTATAACCTAATGAATTATCTGTCTCACTCCTGGCTGATGATCATTGATATCTCAAAATCAGAATAGGTCAGATATCCTTCTCCTCTCTGTGTTTTATACATTTTTGTAAGCATCACTTTAGTTACCAAGGATGTAACAGAAATATATTATTACTCTAGATATTTCAGGTTGGAAGATATTTAAATAGACACATATAAAATGGCTGGAAGGGCTAGTACTTTCCAAGAAATCTGAAAGTGTAGAAATCATAAGAAACTTTCACCAACAATCTTAGATGTTGCTCACCTGAGGGAGAGGGTTTGCAGGAGGACTCACAGAAGGTTTGTCAAGAGTTTATGTCTCTCATTTGCTAAAAGTTTGGAATCGTGTATTTTTTTCCCAATGGAGCAAAAGTGGATCCTGCTTCTGTTATATTTCCAGCTTTGCATTTCATTGGCAGAGAAGTAATTATCAAGTTTCCAGTCCTTGCAATAAAATCATAGAAGGGCAGGTCTTTTGCATAATTCTCAACAGATCATTTAGCACAGATTCTGAAACCTCAATTATGTGAAGAGTAGTGTTGGAAAGAGGTACAGAAGGGTAAATATTCAAGGAACTTAGGACAGCTTGTAAACTGGATTTTGTTTTTTATTTTTTAAATTATTTCTATATGATTCTATCACTCTCATATTCCAGGGCATGTTTTACTGACTTTAGGAGATTCAATTACTATTTTTCATTTGTATAATGTGTTCTGAAAAAGTTTCACTTACATATAAATTAATTGTATCTTGAATGTCTTAAAGCCTAGCTAGTTTAAAAAATTTCTGCTAAGACTATATCTTTTTAACAAATAAAACATAGAAAGGACAACATTTTAATATTCTTTTTCAATCTCTTTTATGTAGCTGTTTCTCACCTCTGTTATCAATGAGACATTTTCCTAGATATATGTGTATTTGCTGACATGGATTTTACATGATATGCTTTCTTTTATGTAATCAAGATGGCATCATTACTAATACTGTGGGCCTTGGGTGAAACTACCTGAAATATCAGCTCTGCTCATACTCTTAATCCAAAATACTCATCTGTGTGTTTTCAGTTTTCTCTTAGGGAAACTGAGAGTACTGCCAGTACTTACGGTGTTGTTTGTGTAACAAATCTAATTGTTCATATAACCTAGTTCTAGTCCTTAGTATGCTCCAGGCAGACATTGCAATGGCTGTTTGTATCAATGAATGAGGTTGTTTTGGTTCTTAACTCTAGAGATGCAGGCATTTAAGATAAGGCTTTTAAAATCTTTATAATGAGAAAAAGAAAAGTTGTTTTTTATTTCCTCTTATTTTTTATAACTTGCCAATTCATGAATTTTAAAAGAAATGTATTGGTGGTTTTTGTTTGTTTGTTCACTTTTTTCCTGGGATTCTTCTAAACTTGAGTGGCTTTAGTGAAACAATTAGGTTATACACTATACTCACCACACACCACCAGCTCAAGGTTTGGTTTTTTTGTGCTTTTACAACCACCATGGTCCACCTTCATGGTTTCCATATGATGTAAAAAATTGTAGAAATAAGTGATTTATAAGTTTCAATTGTATACCAAATTGTATACTGATATGAGTAGTTGGACAAAATTGCATCCTGCTTACTGTATACACTACTGGCCTGTTAGTCAATGAGTAACTGCCTTAGTCATCAACTGTTATAGTATGGAAGTGCTTGTATTTAAGTGACACATAATACTATAACAATGTTGCAAAGTGCGCACTGTCTACCTTGTGGATATTGTTTCATCTGTCATCATCACATCAAAATTGAATGCCGTACAATGAGACATTTTGAGAGAGATCACACCTGCATAATTTTTATCATTATATTGGTATAATGGTTCTATGTTATGATTCTTGTAAATGTTTTACTGCTCTTAATTTGTAAATTAAACTTTATCATAGGTAGGAATATATAGGGGAAATAGCATTCACAGGGCTCATGGCTTCAGGCAACCCTTGAAGTACATGAAGAAATATGCTAAACAGTGTGGTATATGCTACATTTTTCATGTCCAGCTTCAGCCTTGACCTTCAGAATTCAAGCAAGAGAATTAGAGAAAATTGCAATGATGACCAGGCTGAAAACATTTACACGTCTAGTTGGCAGTTCTAAGACTGCACAGCTTAAAAAAAGAAAAAAAGAAAATCCTTTTCTGTAACCTGTTTTAAATGGATTTCTTGAAGTCACATACTGATTGAATGAATCCCACATCCATTCCTCCAGGCAGAAAATGTGCTGGCGAAAAGTCTGGCCTGGTTTGTAGAGAAGTGCCATAAAAATCCAAATTTTACTGTTTGATTTTCCTATGTCAGGCAGTCCCCACATGTCTACTGTGAAATCTAATCATTTCTCTTACTGTAACTCACCAATATAGGGGAAACACAAGCAATGTGGAGAAAAAACAGGGAAGCATCTGGGCTTGTCCTAAGATATCAGAACAGAACATCCTGCCCTTTACAACCACTCTCTTACTTTATGGATTATAAAATAGAAAAGAACATTTTACTAGTAAATTTACCTGTATCTATTTCCTATTCTTTATCAATTTTTAAAATAACATTACATGCACATTTGTTAGGAATTTCTAGGTGTTTTAATATTAACCAGTAAGATTATACAGCTGAATATTTTTAAACTGCTCTTCAGTAATGTGCCCCATTCAGTAATCCATGAAGTAATTAATTTCGGAAAAGTGCTTATTGAGTAGCATTCATTTTACCAGTTTTCAGGCATGAAACAACATACAAAGTTATTTCTGCTGAAGGAAGAAGGAAAACAGTTATTTACTATAAAACATGTTAGGTATTAAAACACAGGGATATTTGAAATCCTACTGGTCCAAGGGAATCAGCAGGAATGTGGCAAGAACTTGCAGAAGCAAACAAGAGCAAGGGGGTGTAAGGACAATGAAGAAAATGCTTAGCTCAGAGATAGAGGCTTAAATCCAAAGATAGAGTAAAGCATACAAAAAAAGTGGAAGAAAAGAATCCAGCAAGTTCAAGAAAAAGAAGTCCTTGAAAAATTGAAAAACAAAACAAAACAAAACGTTGAACATGTTTTAATATATTTGTTGGCCATTTGTGTTTCTTCTTTTGAGAAGTGTCTGGAAATTTTACTTATTTATTGATTGAGTTGCTCAGTATTTTGAATTCTTTATAAAGTGTGGGAACCTGCTGGAACAGAGGCTAGCAAAGAATTTCTCCTATTCTGTAGGCTCTCTCTTCATGCTTTTAGTCGTTTCCTTTGTGGTGCAGAAGCCTTTTAATTTGATGCCATTTTACTTATCCATTTTTGGTTTTATTTCATGAGCTTTACGGATCTGGTTAAGGAGGTTGGTGCCTGCACCAATATGTTGGAGTATTGACCTTATGTTTTCTTCTAGCTGTTGCAAAGTTTCTGATCTAATTCTTAGGTCCTTGATCAAATTTGAGTTCATGTTCAACATCTTTAGCAATCACAGAAATGTAAATAAAAATTACACTGAGATTTTATCTCATTCCAGCTACAATGGCATCAAGTATACAAATAACATCAATTGCTGGTGAGAGCGTGTGAGGAAATGTAACACTTAAACAATTTTGTTGAGACTGAACATTAGTACAATCACTTTGGAAAGCAGTAGGACAATACTCAAAGGGATTAGGAATGGAACCAACATGTGATTCAGTTATCCCACTCCTTGGAATTTATCCAAAGGACAAAAATCAAAATACTGGAGTGCTACATGCATACCAATATTTATAGTAGCACAATTCACAATAGTCAAGTTACGAAACCAGCCTAGGAGTCTATCAACAAATGAATGTATGAAGAAAATGTTTAATATACAATGGTATGTTACTTAGCTATAAAAAAGAGCAAAGTTCTGATATTTACTGGTAAATTTATGGAACTAGAGAACATCATGCTGAATTAAGTAAGTCAAACTTTTTGTAAGATTAGGTAGTTTCTCACATATGTGGAAGTTAGAGAGAGAGAGAAAGAATTTTTTAATAGAGGGGTGATCTCTAATAAAGTAGAGGAAAGAGATTAAAGTGGGTGGAGAAGGGTACATGAACAAGTATTATGTTATAAAATCTACCAAATTATCCTTTGTCCATGTACAATCATATAACAACACATTCTGCTTTATATGTAATTAATTTTATAACTATTATTTTAATGAATCAATTAAAATAATAGTTATAAAAATGAAAGGGAGATCCATAGAGTCAAGTCAGTAGATCACGGGGAGAGAGAAAGATAAGGAAAGAAAATGTAGCCAGAAATGCAGTTCATCAATTTATATTATGCACATACATACATATGGACTTATGAATTCCACTATTATGTATAATTATAATGTGCTGATACCACAAAAGGAACCTATGCAGATGTTTGATGGTACAGAGATTAAGCAACTTAACACAAGTGTTATATTGTGACCATACTTAACTGGGACCTTAAAAAAAAGCTAGAAGGTATATAGAGTCCTTATTATGTCCATATCTAAACAGAGATGCCATATCAAGCAGGTGCCAGATGGTTCCATAATTCTTTCTCTATCTCTCTAATTTCCACTTATGTGAGAAACTACCCAACCTTACAAAAAGTCTGGCTTAACTTAATTCAGCATTATGTTCTCCAGTTCCATACATTTACCAGTAAATGTCATAACTTGGCTCTTTTTTATAGCTAAGTAACATATAATTGTATTCTTAACATTTTCTTTATACATTCATCTTTTGATGGGCACCTAGTTTTATTTCTTATAAAACAAGGTACTCTGGATTCCTGTGACTGACTTTCTCTTTTACCAGTTCATTAAACATCCTATAAGCATGAATTATCATTTCTGTCACCTATTTCTTCTGCTAAATGCTAATTGAGTCAGTTCAAATACACCCACTTCTTGATGTTGTTTTGAAAATGATGCTTTGTCTCACTTTTAAAAACGGCTGGACCTTTTTTTAGAAATCAAATGCTATGATGATCTTTTATATTAATTTACTCAATGAATATTTATTCAGTCCACACTAGGTACTTAATAAGGTCCTGTCCTTGAGACACTCATGTTGTGCTGGAGAGAGAAATATGTAAATTAATAAATATAGTAATTAGGCTTAGAATATAAACACTAAAAGAGGAAAGAATAATTTCTTTATACTTGGAAAGGGAGAAAGAGCTGAAGTTGGTGATAATTTAGTTAATCTTTGAAAATGAATAGGTACTTGCTCAACAAATCAGGCAACGAAGATGAAGCGGAGAAGCTTTACAGAAAAAGGGATGGAGACATGAACATTTCATGCAATAAATGTACTTTTTTTTTTCTTCAGATACTGTCAAAAAATTTTATGATCAGAACATAGGAAATAATGAAAGAAGTCTGTACTCTAACCTGTACTCTAACTCTCCAGAGGTGGGAGGAGAAGGGAGAGATGCTAAAGGGTGTGGATATAATCCTGACATTCCTGAAAATCTGGCAGGATGGATGGCATGATGAGATTGGATCTTTTAAATGGGATAGTGTGAGAATAGACAAGTAGATTGTTGAAACAAAACAGAAAGTCTATAAACAAACTTCAATGTGTGTTTAGGAATTTGATAAATTACAAAGCTGCTATTTTAAATCTGTGGGGAAAGGAAATTGTTTCAGAAAACTGAATAATGTAGAATTGTTTTACCAGAGTTAGAATGCTGATCTTACTGTTTAATATCCAATTATTATGCATATTACTGTTTAATATCCAATTATTATGCAGTTTGTCCGATTTGTACAAATCGGACAAACTGCATAATAACTGGATGCCTTCCTTATCACTTCTTTAAGATCTTTGTGTAATTCTAAATCAACACCAAAAGTCGTTTTTATACTAAACAGTGCCTGCCACAAGTTAGTGTTTTTCAGTGAATATCACTGATTTATATGTTACTATCATGGCAAGTTTACTCTGTTAAAGAATATTTGGATACATACATCACATCATGCATGAGAACAGATTGCAAGCTGAGGATAGTACAACAAAGCCAGGAAGAATTGGAAATGAACCCATGCAACAAAAGAAGTATCTGTGAGGATGCTCTTCCTTCCCTTGATTAGTGGAGGTGGTCTTTCTTTGTTTCAAATGTGAATGGTAGTTTGTTCAGCTATAGAGTTCTGAGCTCTCTGTCCCTTCTCCCTCAAAATTCTGAGTTTTGCTCCTTGTTATTCCATGCTTAGTGTTGTTGAGATGTCTCAGTTTGCCTTCTATTTTTTCCACTTCATATAAACTAAATTATCTCCCTCATTGAATATAATGTTATATTGGATATGATTCATTAAATATTATTTTATTTTCTGAAGGCCAATGATTCCTACTAATTCATTGTTCAATTTTATCATTGTCAATCTTATAGCTTTATTGTCTCCTATTGGAAATTTTATCATACACATGTTGGAACAACTACACCTATTCTTCATGTGTCATCTTTTCTGATGATTTTATCATCTCGATTCCATTTCTAATGAACTTCTTAGGGAAAATTTTGTGTCTATTATTTCTTGGTACTTTATTTTCTATTTTGTTTATAATGTAATGGTTTCTCCCATCATTATTGATCTTAATTCAGCAATTATTGTCTTTACCAGTATGTACTCTTTCCCTTTTAATGGCTATCAGTCCTCATTTCATGGAAGCTATGTGCTTTTAAATTTTATTATTGCATTAAGGTAAACTTCTATTTACATTTTATATCAGGGTTTTCCAGAGACACAGAAAGAATATGAATACCTAATTTGAAATAGAAAATAGAAAGATGAGAGAGAGAGAGAGAGAGAGAGAGAGAGAGAGAGAGAGAGAGAGAGAGAGGAGAGATTCATTTTAAGGAAGTAGTTCATGCAATATGTAGGTAGGCAGATCTGAAATATATAGACTGGCAGCTGGAAACTCAGGCAAGTTTTCTGTTATATTATAGTCCTGAAGAATTTCTTCTTCTTTGGGAAACTTTAGGGTTTGATTTTTAACTCCTTCAAATGACTGATGGTTTTTATCCCTGTTATTGAGGGGAATCTCCCTGTTATTGAGGGGAATCTCCTTAAAGTGAACTAATTAATGTTAATCACATCTAAAAAATATCTTCACAGCAACATCAAGATTAGTGTTTGACCTAACAACTGGGTGCCACAGCCTAGCCAAGTTGACATACAGAATTAACAATCACACATTAAAATTTGTATCAGTTACTGCTATGTTCATATAAAGTATTACAAATATCTGTGATATTACAAGTCCTCTGAGTCCTCTCATTTCTTTACTACTCTCTGTAAAATAATTTTATCCTTATTCCTCCACCTAGTTTTTTTCCCCAAAGGTACTATTATTTCACTTTTCCAATTTTTTGTTTCATTTTGTTTTTAATCAATATAAAACTTATGTGAATGTCTAGATTCAGGAATGAAAATAAATTCTGTAAAATCAGATAATGTTAGATCACCTGTATAATATTCTCATATTATAATCTCTTTAGAAGTTTTTTTTTTAAGCTTTTTTTTTAGTAAAATAAATGTGTTTGTAATGACCCTTCTTGGGTATCTATCAGGTTGAATACTCATTTTGAGCTCATTGATAATACTAGGAAAAATAATTCTCAGACTCTCATCAAAAGTAAATAAAATCACTAACACAGGCAATAACAATGATTCATTTGGTAAAATAGGTATTAGTAATTTTAAATTTCTTAAAAGTAGCTAAAAATAAACTATCAATATATTTTATGAAAGTAAAGGTAGTGGTCAGTGGTTATTAATAAAACAAATAGTGCCATCTACTGACTATAAAATTCTGTTCTGAAAGTTGTCATAAATATCAATGTCACTTTATTTTCCAGCAAGAGTTTTAATGCTGTAGTCATATATTTGAAATTAATGCTATAGTCACATATATTTGATATTCTCAATTTTCCAAAATTTTTATTCTTTTAAATTATCACATTTTAATCTTTAGTTCTGCTAACTGAAGTGGAATTTACATGTACTTAAGTCAAATGACTGCCACTTTACAAAATAACTGTCATCAAGAAGCATTTTTTTTAAAACTGTCCCTTTGTGATAGCAACTATGTCATATAAAAGAAATGTGCCTGAATTTTCTGTACATACTATATATACACATAGGATTCAGTAAAACTTACAAAATTATAGAACTGTAAGAACAATTAGACAACAAATTTTTAAAAGTTCACTAAGATTAAAGAAATAATACAGAGAATGATTTTACTATTCAAATAGAAACTGAAGAATATTTTGAAACAGGTATTATAAGTAGAATTAGAGTCATTGCACCCATGGTCCAGGGAGGCCTAATTACTGCTCAAGCTGGTCTCATCCACCAGGGCATCATCCACATGGTACTTGTCATGCAGGAATGCAGTATGCTAGAGTTAGGGGGTCTTGGAGTCTTGCACTGAAATTCCAAAGGAAGGCCTGGGAAGCCAGGGCAAGAATAGTAGGGCCTGAATCCCCCCTGCCGGCTGCCCATGAGAGGGCAATGGATGGTGAAGTCAAAGTTGAAATGAATATCCCAAGAATTAAGAGATGCCAGTAACACAGAGTGCCTTCTGAGGAGAGCTGCTGCATACAGGGAGAGAGAGAGAGAGCCAGGCTAAAGAGAGAGAGCACATGGGCTGTAAACAGAAAGGCTAAGGGTTGGGGTTTCCAAAATGCTTTGGAAATATGCCCCAGGTGCCAGAGTTGGAGTACAGAAAATGTTTGCCCGATTGCATTTTGGTCTTATTTTAGTCCCAGGCCTTCTTTCTATGCCCCTATTCTTTCTTTTGGAATGGATATGTTTACACTGCACCATTATATATTGGATGTATGTAGTTTGATTTTAATTTTTTTTATTGGTTGTTCAAAACATTACAAAGCTCATGACATATCATATTTCATACATTAGATTCAAGTTGGTTATGAACTCCCAATTTTACCCCAAATACAGATTGCAGAATCACATCGGTTACACATCCACATTTTTACATAATGCCATATTAGTAACTGTTGTATTCTGCTACCTTTCCTATCCTCTACTATCCCCCCTCCCCTCCCCTCCCATCTTCTCTCTCTACCCCATCTACTGTAATTCATTTCTCTCCTTGTTTATTTTCCCATTCCCCTCACAACCTCTTACATGTAATTTTATATAACAATGAGGGTCCCCCTCCATTACCATGCAATTTCCCTTTTCTCTCCCTTTCCCTCCCACCTCATGTGTCTGTTTAATGTTAATCTTTTCTTCCTGCTCTTCCTCCCTGCTCTGTTCTTAGTTGCTCTCATTATATCAAAGAAGACATTTGGTATTTGTTTACCATCTCACTCCAGTAAGATTGGCAGCCATTATGAATTCAAACAACAAATGCTGGAGAGGATGTGGGGAAAAGGGTACTCTTGTACATTGCTGGTGGGACTGCAAACTGGTGCGGCCAATTTGGAAAGCAGTATGGAGATTCCTGGGAAAGCTGGGAATGGAACCACCATTTGACCCAGCTATTGCCCTTCTCGGACTATTCCCTGAAGACCTTAAAAAAGCGTACTACAGGGATACTGCTACATCAATGTTCATAGCAGCACAATTCACAATTGCTAGACTCTGGAACCAACCCAGATGCCCTTCAATAGATGAATGGATAAAAAAAAATGTGGCATTTATACACCATGGAGTATTACGCAGCACAAAATCATGGAATTTGCAGGGAAATGGATGGCACTAGAGCAGATTATGATTTTAATTTTTACAGGAACTTTTACAGAAAAGAATTTGCTTTGAATCTCAGAGGAAACTTTGAATTTGGAATTTGGGGCAATGCTAAAATTGCTAAGACTATGAGGACTCTTGGAGATGGACTAAATGCAATTTGCATTTGGAGATAGACAAGGACTTTGGGGGTCGGGGCAGAATGTTATAATTTGGATATAAGGTTTCCACCCTCCCACCTAAATTCCTGTGGTACTGAAGGAATATTCAGAGGTAAAATAGTTAGATTTTGAGAGCTGTAACCTAAAGAGTCTATCCGAATTTGAATCCTAATTTGGAAGGATTATTATTCTAGATAGTAACTCTTAGGTGATGGGCTGTGACTGGGGGCATGCTCTTCGAGATGATATCTTGTCACTCTGGCTCCTTCCTCACTCTCTCTTTTCGTCTTCTGGGCTCCATGAGTAGAGAAGCGCTCCTCGACAGTGCCCTTTTGCCATGATGTTCTGCCGCCCCTTGGGCTTAGAGCAATGGAGTCAGCTGGCCATGGACTGAAACCATGAGCCAAAATAAACCTTTCCTCCTTTATGCTGTTCTTGTCAAGTATTTTGGTCACAACAATGAAAAGCTGACCAACATACAAGCTAAAACTTCTTGCAAAAAAATCTAATCTTTACATCTGTGTTCTTCCTAGACTTCCCTCTTCCCAGCATAAATTGTTAAAACTATACCAGTCCTATTAATATTCAAAAGTATTACAGATCTGTGTACTGGATATTTCATCTGATTCTAATATCCCTTATCTTTGACCATCACAATGAGTAACTCTCTTGACTTCTTTCATTCTGTCAGTATTTCTTCTCATTGAGTATATTCCAACTACCATATTGTACAACCCAACCCATGCTTCACCCAATATAACAAATTAATTGCACACCGCTTTTCTTTTTGTTTTATTTAAATATTTAAATCTCTAAACTGTTACATCATTTATTTAATTGTTATAACTATTTCACATAATCTTTCTACTCCCTCTAATTTGTAAATTCATTAAGTAGAAGAATTTTTCTCTTTGGTTCACTAATATTCTAGTGCATAGAACAATATCTACTCTACTACACGTACTCAGCCATTTTTATTTCTTCAAATTATCATTGAAGTAAAAAAACTTACAAGTCTGTTCCAATAAAGTAGAGATACTAAGAGCCTAAATGATATTAGAGCATATTTCAGTATATCAACTTTCATTCAAAGCGACATATTATCAGATTTTCTTGTGTTTGGTTTTTGTTCTATGATAGCTAAAGTAACAACTTTTATTAATAGGGCAACAGAATAGGTAATACTTTGCAGAAGTAGTATTGCTACATCTTTCATGTTATCAAGTAGGCTGCTAGCTTTTCTATTTATTTAAATTCTCAACTGGTTTCCAAGAGGACCTATCTTGTGGACTAAGGCAAGCTGAAAGAAACACCAGAGATTGAGCATTACAACAAGTGTGGGTTATAGGATTTGCTACTGGACCTGTTAGGTAATTACCTAAATAGTTAGAAAGTCCAAGTGAACACACATAAATAAAAAAATTTTGAACATTTTCCAGATAAACTGAGTAACATGTGTAGAGATACAACTTTCTTTTGTGAACCATTTAGTTGAAATCTTCCTTGATGTATTAACAATAAAAATCAAGAGAAATTTTCATTTTAATTTTTTAATGGAAAAGGATAGAATACTGAAAGAGATGGTAATCTTACTTAAGAAACAATTTCTGGTATGATTTATAAACTTGCAAAAGTTGGTGGGAAGGCCTGTTCTAAGTAAAAAGTAATGAAAGGAAAGTCCTACAGGAGAGGAAGAATAAACACAGCTGTTGAACATGCAGAGCAGTGGTGACTATCAAGTGGAGCCTAAGCAACCACAGTCACATTCTAAGGAGAGAGCCTACATTGACATGGAGATCCTGGCCACATGAATATTGAGGAAATGTAGCATTTGGGTTAATCCAGACTTCCTTGAAGATATTTTCAAGAGTTTTTAAAAATTTTACATGTGATTTCAAAGTGTTTTCATTTGGCAATTTAAGGTATTTTTTTTCTTTTGTGTTTTAGCAATGCATTTCCAAACAAACAGAATTGTGTTTCACTTTTTAAACAGATGATGCAATTATTCCAATTAAAAATTAACATCACCTTAACAGGTTTGAATATTATTTTTGGAGGGAGTGAGAAATCTATCACCCAATTCTATTTTGAACATATGTGTTTTAACTTACATATTTAGAATTTAATATCAAGGAAGATTCTCTAAGGAAAAGTAATAGATCATAGAATTTCACAAGTAATAAATCAGGAAATAAGACTTAAAATATATAAGTATTTAATTACAGTTAAAAATACTTTAAAATGTAAAAGTATTTAATTAGAGTTAAATCTGAGATATTTAAATAAACAACCAGAAAAAAAATTTCAAATAGAAAATATAATGTCTAAGTAAACATAACATTAATGACTTTAGAAACCCCAGGGTGTTCATGGTGGAAATTTCTATAAGACCAAAGTTATTTTAAATATATATGTTAGTCTGTTTTTCTTTGATATAACAAAATATCTTAGAGGGTAATTTATAAAGAAAAAATAGCTTATTGAACTCACAGCAGTGAGTTTGTCTCAGGGGAGAGTCCCTGGCCACATCATGTCATGGAAGGTGGCATCTTAGTAAGAGCATGCACAAGAGGGATAGAGCACATGGTAAGACAGGAACTAGTGATGTTTAGGGATCAGGCTTGCTTTTTTATGACATTTGATTCTGATAAGAACTGACATACTGTGTGAGACCAAGGATAGCATCCCCGGTAATCCAATCAGGTTATGCCACCTCTTATGTCACCAGTTGCAGGCCCAAGCTTCCAGTACATGAAGTCTAGGGGAATGCACTCAAATGATATTCAAACGATATTCAAACCCAACCAGTATGATTGTACAGAATGTTGACCTCAAAGACAACTTAACACAGCATTGACACAATCTAGCATTTGGATGATATGGTAGTGAAAATTCAGAGATATGTTAATAAAACTGATAATTTTATGAATTTACTCTTAAAACTAATAGATGATAACAGTTTCACTGATTTTTACATGTGAAAATGCACTCATTCAGAAATGCAGTCATTGTATGGGGCCCTAAAAAAATAAACATGAGTGTAAAACAATCCCTGTACTCAGATGCTCTGAGTTGGATAAGAAAGATAAATAAATAACACCATAATAAATTTCTAATTAAGGAAATTCTGTGGGTGTATTCCTTTGGCTTCAGAACTTATATATGCATAGTCAAAAGTGATTCTGTTTCTCCACCGTGTTCCTGATTTTTTCAAAAAGTATTATCCCACAAGGATGAGTATGCTGCCAAAGGAAATATTCTAGGCATGGGGATCAACTTGGACAAAGGCATGTAAACTAGAAAAGGATAAAGTGTACATTTAGGAAGCTGGTAGTGCACTTGTCCAGGAAAGGTGATGAAGAGTAGTTAGACCTTGATCTGTAAAAGCAATAAATTCAATAGAAGAATTAAAAGGGTGGATAATCAACCTCTAAAATATTAGTATAGAAAAATCTTCCTTTGGTTAAAGAGGTTGGCTGGTGGGTAACCTTCCCCTTCCTGAGACAAGAATCATGGAAGAAGGAATTGAGGGTGAGTGGCTGGGCTGCAGAAGCCTGCAGTTTGTGCAGACCGCACCTGCCTGCAGTGAATCACATTTCTGCGAGTGGAGCTTGGGCTGGCACCAGAACAGGGACCCTTCCAGATGTGTTGGCAGGAGAAAAGAGTAGCTTACCGCCTGGAACAGGCTGTGATGCACATCTCTCAATAGCTGGTACCCATCCTTACTGGGGGAATCCAAGATGGAGTAGAGGAGATCCCTTTCTTGGCTGCTCTGCGTGAATCCAAGAGGGTGGTCGGGCGGTTTCTCCACAGGGAGTGGGAGGTGGGGGGGAGTTCGCCATGATGAATTTGCAGCTTCTCTGAGTATGTGACAGGATGCCAAACAGCGAATCTTCACAGAGTACACCGGAAAGGCAAGCACAGCGCAGAACTTGAGGAAAGCAGAGTCGCTCTTTGCAGGTGGGAATCGGAATAGCGGCATTGGAGCCCACCATCTGAGCACTTCCACTTGGTGCTCTGGTGGCAGAGCAGAGCAGAGACCCTGGGTCATTGTCCTTACAGGGCCTCAGAGTGCCAGGCTGCTATCTGCTTCAGCTCAGGACACCAGACCGAGAGCTGGACGCAGCATAAGTACAGCTCAGACACCCGGTGCAGGAATTGGGTGGGCTCCATCTTGGAAAACCTATCTCATCAACTTTTGGCAGGTGTGGCTGATAGCCCAGATAGGCATCTGAAACAAGTGCCTGGTTCTCAGCCCACCCTCTCCCCAGCTGTGATAACTCAAAACTGATCTCACCAGTTTTTTGTGGGCATGGCTATTAGAGGGAATACAAATGACCAGGTGGCCGGTTTCCAAACCCCCTCTCCCTAGCTGTGGTGATGCAGTGACTACCCAACCCAGAGGTAGCGCTCAGTCAATCAGGAGCATGGATTGGCCAGGGCGCTGCCTACCTGGGGAGAACCGAGGGCTGCAGGAAAGAGATCCTGCAATTGGGACCTGGTGGGCAGATCTGGCGAGGGGGTTAGAGACCCAGAGCAACCCAGAGAGACCAGAGAGGCTCCAGGTAGGAGAGGGAGAGCCTCCTCACCTGGGTTGCTTCCACCACCCTGAGGGCAGAGACTCAACCTGGAATACACGGTGCCACCTACTGGAAGAAAAGAAAACAGAATTCTAAGAGTAGTTTTTTTCTTTATTTTTCTTTACTTTTCTCTCTCTCTCTTTTTTCTTTTCTTTTTATTTTTGTTCCTCTCTCTCTTCCTCTTTAAACCTCCCAATTTTTACTATTTATACTGCATGTAATTTACTAAATACATATATGTGTTTATCCCTATGCTTCTTATTGTCCTCCCACTTCCTTGTCTACCCTAAAATACCTCCTGTCTATTCTCCTGCTACTAACCCCCTTCATTAGAGTTCTCCTCCAAAGTTGCTGAGATACATTAACCCTATACCCTCACATCTTTCCCCCTTAACATAACATCCTATGCCTAATGCCCAGTTCTCTATATGCCACCAGAAACTGTATGCCTTTTATGAAACTAATGACTATATTTTAAATAATAATTGAATCCAACATTTCTAGACATTGAGAATAGATATAAATGTCTTAATAACAAAAACTTGTTCATAGATGATGTATAGTTGATATTGGGAACATTTAAAATAGTCCTTCCCCAAAAAGGAGAGATCTTTTTGGAGCTATACAAGAGCACTACAAATCTATAGGATAAAAACAATAACACTCCAGTCTCACAGAGCTGGAAAGAAACATGAGCAACATGAAAAGACAAGGAAAGAAAGTACCACAAACAATGCAAGATAACATATCATTGGAAGAATTAACATCTACAGCAGAAAGAATGACAGATAAAGATTTCAGGACATACATGAAACAGATGTTTTGGAGTGTCAAGGAAGACATTAGATGGCAAATACAGACAATAAAAGATCACTTTGACAATTAATTGCATAAACAAATCTAAGAAATAAAAGATCACCTCTGCAGGGAGATGAAGGTTATACAAAAAAAAAAAAAATCCTGGAAATGAAAGAAATAATAAACCAAATTAAAAACTCAAATGAGAGTATCAGCAGGAGAGTAGACCACTTAGAAAATAGTACACCAGACAATGAAGACAAAGTATATCATCTCAAAAAGAACATAGACAGCACAGCAAGACTAATAAGAAACAATGAGCAGAATACACAAGAAATATGGGATAACATAAAAAGACCAAACTTAAGAGTTATTGGGATAGAGGAAGTTATAGAAATCCAAACCAAAGGAATGAGCAATCAGTTCTATGAAATAATATCAGAAAAGTTTCCAGACATGAAGAATGAAATGGAAATACAAATCCAAGAAGCCTACAGGACACCAAATGTGCAAAATCACAAAAGATCCACACCAAGACACATTACTATGAAAATGCCCAACAAACAGAATAAGGAGAGAATTTTAAAAGCCACAAGAAAAAGGAATCAGATTACATATAGGTGTAAACCAATTAGGTTAACAGCTGATTTTCAACACACACCCTGAAAGCTAGAAGATCCTGGAACAACATATTTCAAATGCTGAAAGATAATGGGTTCCAACCAAGAATCTTATATCCAGCAAAATTAAGCTTCATGTTTAAAGATGAAATAAAAACCTTCCATGATAAACAAAACTTA
Source organism: Marmota flaviventris (assembly GCF_047511675.1). Classification (NCBI taxonomy): domain Eukaryota; kingdom Metazoa; phylum Chordata; class Mammalia; order Rodentia; family Sciuridae; genus Marmota; species Marmota flaviventris. The sequence continues at coordinate 84,550,592 of NC_092509.1, read as the reverse complement.
AAAGAATTTGCAGCTAGAAAACCCGGCACTTCAAAACATCCTTGGCAAAACATTTCATGAAGAGGAAATGAAAACTAACAATGAAAATCAGCAGTAGGGGGTAGTACACTAAAAGAAAAACTAAGCAAAGAGGGAAATGAAGTCACGTTAAATAACAAAAATAAACAAATATGGATGGAAATACAAACCATATTTCAATAATAACCCTAAATTTTAATGGCTTAAACTCACCAATCAAAAGACATAGGCTAGTAGACTGGATTAAAAAAAAAGTTCAACAATATGCTGCCTACAGGAGACTCATTTTATAGGAAAAGTCATACACAGACTGAAGGTGAAAGGTTGGGAAACATCATACCACTCACATGGACTTTGGAAGCAAGCAGGGGTGTCCATACTCATATTAAATAAAGTAGACTTCAAGCCAAAGTTAATCAAAAGGGATAAAAAAGGACATTACACATTGCTCAAGGGAACCATACACTAACAAGACATAACAATCATTAATATATATCCCCCAAACAATGGTACAGCTATGTTTGGTACCAAACAAACTCTTCTCAAGTTCAAGAGTCAAATAGACCACAACACAATAATCTTGGGTGAGTTTAACACACCTCTCTCACCACTGGACAGATCTTCCAGACAAAAGTTGAGTAAAGAAACTATAGAACTCAATAACACAATTAACAACTTAGACTTAATTGACATGTATAGAATATATCATCCAACATCAAGCAGATACACTTTCTTATCAGCAGCACATGGATCCTTCTCAAAAATAGACCATATATTATGTCACAGGGCAACTCTCAGCAAATACAAAGGAGTAGAGATATTATCATGCATTTTATCTGATCATAATGGAATGAAATTGGAAACCAACAATAAAATAAGGAAGAAAAATTCCTGCATTACATAGAGACTGAACAATATGCTACTGAATGAACAATGGGTTAGAGAAGACATCACGGAGGAAATTGAAAACTTCTTAGAGGTAAATGAGAACACAGACACAACATATCGAAATCCCTGGGACACTATGAAAGCAGTACTAAGAGGAAAATTTATTGCTTGGAGTTCATTCCTTAAAAGAAGAAAAAGCCACAAGTAAATGACCTCACACTACATCTCAAAGCCCTAGAAAAAGAAGAACAAATCAGCAGCAAAAGCAGTAGAAGGCAAGAAAAAATTAAAATCAGAGCTGAAATCAATGAAATAGAAACAAAAGAAACTAGTGAAAAAAATTGACAAAACTAAAAGTTGATTCTTTGAAAAAATAAATAAGTTTCATATATCCTTAGCCACGCTAACGAAGAGAAGAAGAGAGAGAACCCAAATTACTAGCATACGTGATGAAAAAGGCAATATCACAACAAACACTATAGAAACACAGAAGATAATTAGAAATTATTTTGAAGCCTTATACTCTAATAAAATAGAAGATAGTGAAGGCATCGATAAATTCCTAAAGTCATATGTCCTGTCCAGACAAAGTTAAGAAGATATACACAACTTAAACAGACAAATATCAAGTGAGGAAATATAAGAAGCAATCAAAAGATTACCAACCAAGAAAAGCGTAGGACTGGACAGATAAAATCTATTTCAGGAAATAGAAAAAGAGGGAGTACTTCCAAATTCATTCTACAAGCCAATATCACCCTAATTCCAAAACCAGACAAAGACACTTTAAAGAAAGGAAACTTCAGACCAATATCTCTAATGAACATAGATGCAAAAATCCTCAATAAAATACTGACAAATTGAATACAAAAACATATTAAAAAGATCATGCACCATGATCAAGTGGGATTCATCTCAGGGATGCAAGGTTGTTTCAACATGCAGAAATCAATAAATGTAATTCATCACATCAATAGACTTAAAAATAAGAACCATATGATTATCTCGATAGATGTAGAAAAAGCATTTGACAAAATACAGCACCCCTTTATGTTCCAAACACTAGAAAAACTACAGAATAACAGGAACTTATCTCAACATTGTAAAGGCTATCTATGCTAAGCCTCAGGCCAACATCATTCTAACTGGAGAAAAACTGAAGGCATTCCCTCTAAAATCAGGAACAAGACAAGGATGCCCTCTCTCACCTCTTCTATTTAACATAGTTCTTGAAACACTGGCCAGAGCAATTAGACAGATGAAAGAAATTAAAGAAATAATTATAGGAAAAGAAAAACTCAAACTAATACTATTGGCTAATGATATGATTCTATACTAGAAGACACACAAAAAAACTCCACCAGAAAACTTCTAGAACTAGTAAATGAATTCATCAAAGTGGCAGGATATAAAATCAACACCCATAAATCAAAGGCATTTCTGTATATCAGTGACAAATCATCTAAAAAGGAAATGAGGAAAACTACCCCATTTACAATATCCTCAAAAAAGTAAAATATTTGGGAATCAAAAATAGAGGTGAAATATCTATATAATGAAAACTACAGAACCCTAAAGAGAGAAATCTAAGAAGACCTTAGAAGATGAAAAGATCTATCTTGCTCATGATAGACAGAATTAATATTATCAAAATGATCATACTACCAAAAGCACTATACAGATTCAATGCAATTCCAATAAAAATCCCAATGGCACTCCTCATAGAAATAGAAAAAGCAATCATGAAATTCATCTGGAAAAATAAGAGACCTAGAATAGCTGAAGCAATTCTAAGCAGGAAGAGTGAAACAGGTAGTTTCGCTATACCAGAACTTAAACTATACTACAGAGCAATAGTAACAAAAACAGTATGGTACTGGCACAAAAACAGGCTGGTAGACCAATTGTACAGAATAGAGGCCACAGAGACTAACTCACAAAATTACAACTACCTTATATTAGACAAAGGTGCCAAAAGCATGCACTGGAGAAAAGATAGCATCTTCAAATGGTGCTGGGAGAACTGGAAATCCATATGCAACAAAATGAAATTGAATCCCTAGCTCTCACCATTCACAAAAGTTAATTAAAAATGGATCAAGGATCTAGGAATTAAGCCAGAGACTCTGAATAAAATAGAAGAAAAAGTAGGCCCTAATCTTCATCACGTGGGGCTAGGCCCCAACTTCCTTAATACGATGTCTATAGCACAAGAATTAAAACCAATAATCAACAAATGGGATGAACTCAAACTAAAAAGTTTTTTTTTTTTTATCAGCAACATAAATAATCTGTGAGGTGAATAGGGAGCCTACAACCTGGGAGCAAATTTTTACCCCTCACACATCAGATAGAGCACTAATCTCTAGGGTATATAAAGAACTCAACAAGCTAAGCACCAAAAAATAAATAATCCAATTAATGAATGGGCCAATGACCTGAACAGACACTTTTCAGAAGAGGATATTCAAACAATCAACAAATATATGAAAAAATGCTCAACATCTCTACCAATCAGAGAAATGCAAATCAAAACTACCCTAAGATGCCATCTCAGTCCAGTAAGAATGGCAGCTATTATGAAGACAAACAACAAGTGTTGGCGAGGATGTGGGGGAAAAGGTACACTCATACATTGCTGGTGGGACTGCAAATTGGCGCAGCCAATTTGGAAAGCAGTATGGAGAGTCCTTGGAAAACTGGGAATGGAACCACCATTTGAGCCAGCTATTCCTCTTCTCGGACTATACCCGAAGGACCTAAAAACAGCATACTACAGGGACAAAGCCACATCAATGTTTATAGCAGCACAATTCATGATAGCTAAACTGTGGAGCCAACCTAGATGTCCTTCAGTGGATGAATGGATAAAAAAATGTGGCATTTATACACAATGGAATATTACTCAGCACTAGAAAAGAACAAAATCATGACATTTGCAGGTAAATGGATGGCATTAGAGAAGATTATGCTAATGAAGTTAGCCAATTCCCAAAAAAACAAATGCAGAATGTTTTCTCTGATATAAGGGGGGTGACTCAAAGTGGGATAGAGAGGGAGAGCATAGGAGGAAGATTATCTCTAGATAGGAAAGAGAGGTGGGAGGGAAAGGGAGGGGGAAGGAGAATAGCAAGGATGGGAGAATGTGATGGTCATCATTATACAAAATATACGTATGAAGATTTGAAGTTGGTGTCAACATACCTTATGTACAAACAGAGATATGAAAAATTGTGGTATATATATATATATATATATATATGTATTAAGAATTGTAATGCAACAAAAAAGAGTATATGTGTAATGGCATAATTTGGTGTGAACATACTTTATATACAGAGTTACAAAAACTTGAGCTGTAAATGGGTAATAATGAGTGTAATGCATTCCACTATTGTCATGTATGAAAAAAATAAATAAATAATAAATAAATAAAATGTTAGTATATATCTAAGCAGGTTCCCTTTTGTTCCAAGTATTGTTTTTGTGCTCTATTTGGTATGAGTATATGAATCTTAAATAAAATCCATTCTGCCAAGAACACCCTTCAACAGTCAATGGAAAACCAATTGGAGATATGGACCATAGTATCCCAGAATATATAAGCAAGTGGTAATATGCTGTGGACCAGGAAATATGTATTGATAAAAATGAAGATTCTGTAAGGATTTGCAATAGGCATAATAAATACATTCTGAAATAAATTGAATAAGAGAATTCAAATAGGAAATAGTAATTTGAATTTAGCTGGTGAGTGTATAATATATATAATGAGGCACTAGGTAGAAAAATGTGTCATATTAAACTTTATGTACGAGATTAGGGGTCACCAGTACTCCCCAGAAAAAATTTAAAGGAATAAACTAGGGACTTGATCATTGGGGATTAAATAAAAAATGTACATAGCATAATTCAGATATAAGATGTACAGCTTTCCTACCTTGGTCAAAGACTGCTAACGGACTTTCCCTATAATTTCACAGATAAAGTCTACAAATAAACTCTGTGTTTAATACCTGCTAAACACCTTTCCTTTCACACTTGTCAGAATAACTGGCAAACCCAGGACATTCCTCCTGCCATTTCCCATCTGGAATCATAACAGGTACTGAAAATAATCACTTTACTCCTCTCGCGGAGCTCAGCCATTGTCTGGCGTGTGATCTGTATTGTCCCTACAAGACAGAATAAGTATCTAAAATGGTTGTTATTTTAGCATTAGATAATAAAATAGATCTATGTTCTGAGGCCAAAGGTAATATTGAGGCAAATTAAACCACTATTTTATTATTCCTTTGTTAATTGCTGGGGTCAAATTCAAGGCCTCTCAGAGTCTATGTGAACACTTTAGTGATGAGCTATGTCCCAGTACTTAATAATTGTTCTCACTCAAAGACACAAGTATTCTGTAAATTCTCTGCTCTAAATAGGATTGTTAAAATGCTTTGAAACCACTTGGCATAACCACATAGATAATGACATATTACTAATAACTATGTCATACCCTTTGAGACATTGGCTTTGCTGATGTATTGACAAATCCAGATCATAGTTCCATGAGAGTTCATATTGGTGGAAGATATAAATCATAATATATTCTTTTTTAAAAGAGAGAGAGAATTTTTTAATATTTATTTTTTAGTTTTCGGTGGATACAACATCTTTATTTTATTTTTATGTGGTGCTGAGGATTGAACCCAGCGCCCCGTGCATGCCAGGTGGGCATGCTACTGTTTGAGCCACATCCCCAGCCCATCATAATATATTCTTAATAATTCATTTGGTAGTAGGTCATTTGCATTGTAATATTTCAGAATTCTGAAGGAATTTTCAAGTGACCCTAAAACATAGAATTACTAATTAACATATTCTACTATGGTTATGCTTTATAAATAATACACAATTTCAGAATATATACAAAATAGAAACCTACTTACATAAAATAACAAGAAAATTTATTGTATTTTATATAGAGCATTTTGTGAAGGACAATTTGGTTTCAAAAGGCAGTTTAATAGCATTAATATTTTAACAGAGATTATATATATATATGTATATATATACTTTGCAGCTCCTTTTTCTTATGTCATCATCTACAAAGAAAGCATGTGAAATACCGGATGAGAAGAAATATGAAAGAATGTATGATTTTTATTCAAGTCAATGTAGAAAATAAAATTGAGTGATGAGTCACACTTCAAAATAAGTATTCTTTGCAATACAATTATCCCTGAGCTCTTTTAGAGGATTAAATATGAGATTCAAATCCAATGTGTCTTTAGGGCTGAATACAAATGGATTTCATCAGTAAAGATTAGCACAATACATAATTGAATGTTTCTGTCTTCCAAAATCCTACCGCCTTCCTATTTTAAAATGCATTTCCAATCTAAATCCAGCTTGGTCAATGTTGGACAAATATTTGTGTGAAGTTTATACAGGACAAACTGCATCTATTGATGGCATTGACTTGCATATCTGTCCTTGGAGTATGATGTTTTTTTCATGTATCCATACTTTATATAGAATGTGTGCCCAATTTATATTCAGGTGTCATTTCTCACCAAGAGAAGACACAATCCTGTCATTTTAATGAGTTTTATTTTCATATCTGAAGCAAATAAAATACAAGAACATTGAAATTTAAAAGAAATCAGATACCTCTGAAGAAGCAGAGATGCAATTCAACATATAGGAGAAAAAGAAAATACTTTCTAAAGGGAAGATATTCCTCTAAGCAGAATTAAAATTGATGGTTGGCGTTTGTTTTAAAACATGAATGTTCACAACTGAATTTGTGTTTAGTAGGTCAGTCCTATTTAAAAAATATTTATGCACTTCATTTTAAAAAGTGGTATTGAAGTGGGACACTTTCAGGCTGAAGTCAATCATATTCAACTTGGCAGCAGTCAAGAGCTTTAGGAAAAATAGCTTGGTAGAACTGAGATTCCATCTTACTCCAGTTAGAATGGTAGACATCAAGAATATAGATAATGATAAATGTGGGGTAAAAGGAACACGTACACACTGTTGTTAGGAATGTAAATGGGTATAACCAGTTTGAATGTTCCTCAAAAACTAAAAATAAAACTACCATCTAATGCAGCTATAACTGCTCTTTAATATTTATCCAAAAGAATTACAGTCAGCATACTCTAGAGATACATGCATACACAGGTTTATCACAGTACAATTTATGATAACCAAGTTATGGAATCAGCCAAGGTGGCCATTATCAGATCAATGGATAAGGAAAATGTGTATGTGTATATATGCATGTGTGTATGTTTAAGTATAAATACACATTTATATATTATTTACATAATAAATATATCCTTATCCATTGATCTGTTGATGGAAACCTTGGCTGATTACATAACTTGGCTATTGTAAATGTGTGTGTGTGTGTGTGTGTACATATAATCACACACATACACAATGGAGTTTTATTCAGTCATAAAGAAGAAAAAGGCTATGTCATTGGAAAATGAATGGAACTAGAGACCATAATTTTGAGCGAAATAACAGACTCGGAGAGAGAAGTATGGCATGTTTTCCCTCATATGTGGAAGCTGGAGGGAAAATACAAAGGAAAAAAAAGAGGAGGACACCATGAAATAGAAGGTGTAGAGTATGGGAAAGGGGTAGAAATCAGGGATTGAAGTTGATCACATTGTATTTCAATATATGTGAGAAAAGGACACAATGAAACCCATCACTCTGTATAATTGAAATGCGCCAATTAAAAAAAGAAACAATGAACATTAAAAAGGAATAAAACAGAGCTGCTGGATATATAGTTCTAGAAATAGAGGTTACAATTAGGTAATAAGATTTGAAAGTCAACAAAGATCATGATCGAAGGATTTCTCTCAAAATAACTATTGCAAGATCTTTCTTATATTCACACAAATCTTACTCATTCTCTAAGAAAAACAATGGCCTCTGACTGATCATTGTTATGTAATGAAGACACATGCACCTGGATGATTTTATCAGGAAAAGCCATCAAAGACTCTGGAAGAACCAGTGCAATTGCACATGCCTGTAATCCTAACTGCCCAGGAGGCTGAGACAGGAAGATCCCAGGTTCTAGGCCAGCCTTGGCAACTTAGTGAGACCCAGTCTCTAAACAAACTTATAAAAAGGATGTTGGGTTTGTGGCTTAGTGGTAGAGTGCTTGCCTAGCATGTACAAGTGCCTGGGTTTGATCCCCATTACTGGGGAAAAAAAATTAAAAAGACCCTGGAAGAAAGCCTCAGAATGTGCTGTGTTGCTTCAAGGGAACACTAAGAACACTTCAGTTTGGAGCAAGAAGAAGCCTAGTAACAGAGGAACTCTTAAACAATGTATTTCTGATACAAAAGTGTGAGACAAAGCTCATGAAAATTAAATAATTAAAATGGGAATGCAATAAATGAAAAAAATGATATATTTCATTCAATTTTAGATCATGAGTTACAAAACAACACTCATTACTTAATGTGAAAGTTAGCTGTTATAGGGTATGAGCTTTAAACAATTCTCTAAGGCTTTCCATAGGTTTGCTCTCATACATAATCTCCCAAATAGATTTATCCACAATCACCTTTTAATTACATAATGTTCATTTCTAAAAGGATTTGGTCATGTCATCTAGCCATTAGCCACCTTAGAACATTTCTAGAGCAACCTCCATTGCTGACTTTCATACTGATACACTAATTGATGTCCCCACGACAGTGCATACGTGTTCCTGCAGCAGCATTTATTGTTATTTGTATTCTGATGATTGACATTCTACAAGAAAAAAATAGAATGACAGTCCAAGGAAAAAAATTTTAAAAAAAGGAAGAAGAAAGAAAAAGAGGAGGAAGAGGAAGATGGGGGAGAGGTACAAGAAAAAGCCTTCTGACTGAGGAGTAAGAGTACTGTGTGATATGGTAAAAAGGAAAGATTAGGAAGTGAGGAAAAGCACTGAAAGCAAACTTCAAACTTCACATTTTAATTAGGTAATAATGTCGACTGTGTATCTTTCTAGATACACATACAGTTTTTTTCTGTATATTGGTCCCACATATATTTTTAGATTTTCCATGTATGTAAAATTTTCATTTCTGAAGTATAATCGATATTTTCCCAATTGTGAAATTGCAACAGATTTGTAATATTAGGATACAAATTGTTGCATATAATAGAAGTTAACCAATAGTAAATGACAGGAATAATATTTCTAAAATGAGGTTGGCAGTAGCAAAATGAGAATTCATCAAACAAACCATCCATTAATTAAAAAACTGATCTTCCTTATACATACAAAATTTTGTCATCAACTAATAAAATCAGTAGAAATCATACATAAAAATTAACACTCAAACTATACACATAAGGAAATTTGAGCCAGTTCAAACCAAGAAAACCCTAAAATGTTGGCCAAGTAATAAAATACATTAAGTATGGCTTAACTTATAATTTATAATGCTCCAAATTATATTTATATTTAATCTCAATAGGGTGAATCAGAGAGAAAAAATTTCTTATATTCCATCAGCAGGAAAACACTAAGTTTTCTAATATAATACCTTATCAATAAATTATCTCCTAATATACCCAGAATAGTCTGAGTTATACACTTTCTGAAACTGAATGACAGAAAGTTTTGATACTCCTACATTATTCATAGTGACTGGAGCTATTTTAAACTTCAAGTAGAATTAGATATTTGTAGGTCATTTTGAAAATTTTACTTCTTAGTATATAATAAATGCCCCTTTAATTATGTCTTTTAAACATAATTTATAAAGTCATCTAACAATAATAGAAAGCTTCTTATAATTTCAATGATTTTCAGGTGGTTCATTGCCAAAACATGTGCACTGTTTCAAGTAATAAGTTAATAATACATTCAAAAAAACTACCCTTTTATCTAATTGATTCTTTTAGGTGAATATCCTGGGCAATTTACTCTCACAAAGTCACATTTTCTGTAAAATACGTTGAAAATATTAGGTACAAAAAGAAGATACTTTCAAGCATAATGTTAAGATCAACTCAGAAATTATAAATCAAAAATTGTTCTGTATAGTATGAAGAAATATCAAGCAAGATTGTGTTGCTTTTATGCAGAAGAATTAATTTGTCTTATGGTAGAAGATACAGTTTGAGATTCTGTCTTATTGTAGAGAATGGAGTTTGCAAAAGTATTCTTGTAAAGAGGTTGAATAAAATCTTAAGCATCATAATTCTTAGGAAAATGCACTCTTTGTTTTAAGGAAGAAGTTGACAAAATGCTAGGATAAATATCTCAAGTCAGGAGTTCATCACTGACATTTAAAAAATCAATTAAAATGTAGCATGCAACAGTAACTACATGCTACTAGTAATGGAAATAACCCAAATTCCTGATTTATTTTTTTCTTTGACCTTGGTGTGTAGAGTTTTAGAGACAGATTGAATTTGATACAGAAAAAAGGTAAATATGTGTCTTTTTGAGAGTCAGGAAGCTGACCATATTTCTTATATTTGTATATGTGCTACTACACTGCAGAAGATACACTGCCACTTTTCATTGATTAAATAAGTAGGAATGCTCTCTCTTCTTTTTATGTATTTATTTATTCATTTATTTGTATTAATTCTCACTAGAAGTTTTTAAATTGAGTGTACTCAGAATTTAAATATAAAGGAATCTCATTAAAAATATATCAATACTGACTCCAGTAGACAGCAAGTGCAGTATTTTAATCATGTTATAATTGGATCATAGTAAAAAGAAAAAAGTTTCAAATTCTTTTTATGTATTTTTAAACTAATAAATCAAATTGTACATAGTTTGTGTATAACAACATTCATTTGCCTTTGAATTTATATAATATCATCTACTTTCTTAGATAATGTGGGACAATTTATATAGTATTTTATTTATATATATATATATATATACATGTATGTATATATATATAAATATTAGGTACAAAATATTTTTTTAAGAAAAAAGCAGAGCAATCTGTGATCTCTATTGGGTGCCTTCTTAAATAAATTCAACTCTTTCCTATCTCTCCTATATAATTAACCTTTTCTTCAAATTCCATTTGTAGTTCAAGTTTTACATACTTAATTCTATGCATTTACTTTGAGTATTCGCTTAAAATCATTTTAATATTTCCTATATCTCTGTATTGTTTCCTTTTTCATCCTTAGTCAGTTCTACAACAAAAGATCACTTTTTGAATGGGACAAAAAAGACCAAATTCTCTTTGATAAAAGTTTAATGCTATCTTCAACTACTATGAAAGATGTATTTAATCCTATAAATTTAAAGTTGTATCAGTACCTTCTTTTGTCACATTTGTGCTTTGAATCTTTTACTGATTCCCTGTTTCTAGATTGAACCATATGAAATTGCTAGTATTTGACTTTTGACCGAAACAAAATTTTAGCAATTTTATATGATTCAACATATTATAGGTTAATGCTTTTATTGTTTTCCCAAACTGTAGTACAATATGTGTTACACAGTTTGCTGCCTCCCTAAACATTCATTGAATAAATAATTAAATTGGTTATATCCTAAAATCTTACCATGGCTCAATGACATTACAATAAAATCTGAATCTATCATTTCCAGGGTCATTATTCTTTATTACCAAACAGACTGATATTGCAAACATAATAGAAATATTGTCATACCATATAAACAGTAGTCTAAATCTTTACAAATTCTGTTTATGATTCTATTCAAAATTTCTACTATACTTTTCCCTGATTTAGAAAAAAATGGTTCAACATCCACTTTTTATTAAATGTCTTTATAATCTTATCATAAATGATACATGTTCACAAGTTGCATTGCCATTGGGTTGTTACAAACTTAATATACATGTCAAACTCAACATTTCCCATACATACCCTATTATTTTCAACTTCCAATTTGCTGTTTTTCCATAATTTTCTCTCAAAGTGAATGATGCCAATACCTAGTGATCCAAGTTAGAAAAATCTGATGTCCTCACAATTGGAATATGTAGTAACAAGAAACACAATGAACATATTACCTAGAATAATTTCTTGTTAAAAATTTGTATTAATATAATTTAACTTGTTTCATTGAAGCAAGAAAATGTTTTAAATCATACTCATTTAGGGGATATTGTTGAGGAAATTATAGTCCTATAGAAAATAAATTAAATATTAATATATTTAGAGGGAACACATAGACCAAACACTTGTTCTTCAATACACAATGAAAATCAGCATGTCAAGGATTTGATGTGCATTACATCTTTATAGTAACTAAACAAATCTCTGATACAGATGGCAAATTGGAAAATTGGCTGTGGGGAGGTTAAGAGTTATGAGATGAATTTTCATGCAATTTACTCAAAATGTGCTAGTGTTTTCTTCTTTGGAAGTCTAAGAACAAAGAGTTAATAAACATAATATAAAATATTATATTATGTGACTATTGACTATAATAATGAATTTAAAAATCATGGATTTTAATCTTAATTTTCAGAAAAATCCCATAGGCTATCAATCATTAAATATCTATTTAGTATTACATTTCAGTCTACAAGAGAAAAAAAAACATAATTTATTTATTCAAAACTTTCAGTGTTGTTGGAAAAATAATTTGACAGCATGAAACAGTAATAAATGTAAAAAGACAATGTGGACAGTGCAAGGGACACCGAAAAGCACAGAGGAAAGGGAGAATTATACAAATTGGTTTAGTCCAACGAAAACCAGAGGGCTGATGATAAACATCAAGAATTCATGTAATTACAATTAGGCTGAAGAAAAGAAAAAAAAAACGTTATTCCAGGAAAAGAAATAAGATAAGCACATTTCTGAGAAGAGGATGATGAGGATGATGAAGCAGATGGTTTGGTACCTTCATTGAGCATTTACAGTATCCTCCACACAGAGCTAAATCTTTTATCATTTTATGTCATTCATTTCTCACAAAATCCTGTACACTAATTTTATAGTTTGGATGTGAGGTGTCCCCCAAAAGCTCAGGTGTGAGACAAAGCAAGAAAGTTCAGAGGAGAAATGACTGGATTGTGAGAGCTTTAACCCAATCAGTGAACTAATCCCCTGATAAGGATTAAATTAGCAGGAACTGAAGGCTGGTAGGTTGTGGCTAGAGGAGGTGGGAGATTGGGGTTGTGGTTTTGGGATATATATTCTGTATCTGGTGAGAGGATCTCTCTCTTTGCTTTCTGATCACTATGTGAGCTGCTTTCCTCCACCACACTCTTCTCCATGGTGTTCTGAATCACCTTGAGCCCTGGGGAAAGGAGCCAGCCTTTTAAGGACTTGAGCCCTCAAATAAACTTTTCCTCCACTACAGTTGTTCTGGTTGGGTCTTTTAGTGAGAGTGGCAAAAAAAAAAAAAAAAAAAGCTGACTAAAACAACCAGATTTATATTATCCAATTTGCAGATAAGGAGATAAAACACAGCCTCTGACTTAGAATGAGAATTAAGATAAATATTCTGACTCAATGCCCAAGCTTGTAAGGAGACTCAAACAAGGTAAATGAAAATGATGAGCTCAGCTTTTCCAGAACTGGAAATACATACCTGAGGAAAAAATGGAAATGAGTTGAATTATTAGTGGCAGGTTGGACAGGAATGCTACAATTGGGACTTTAATTTAGAGAAATAGACATTGGTGAGGTTTAAACATGAAAAGGATATAGTGACGCTATAACATCACTGCTCTTTTTGGCTTTAAAAATGCATTTTGTAAATATCGTTACCACCACTAACATTACTTACTACTGAAAAGGTGTTCAGGCAAGTTGCACAAAGAAATATGTAAAAAGAGAGGGATGAAAAAAAAGATGTATCTCTAAGAAAATGAAGCCTGGTATTCAACTCAATGTATCATATTCAAACTTTATTTTAAAATCTATTAGAAGTAAATATAAAAATATTTTTCACTAAAGAATATTAGAAAGAAATAACTTAGAGGAATGAGTAAGTAAATCTAGTAAATAAAAAGTAAAAACTGCTCCAAAAATATTGTATCTAAAACATTATAAACTAGTTATTTTTTACTTCCTTCCACCCTCTGCTCTTTTTATGCAAAGGTTTTAAAATATTATATATTTTATTCTTCAGTAAGTACTGAACTAAATAATTGAAAAACAGGCTTTAAAAGGTCTGCTTTCTAAATGTTTGTTGCAGCACATATAATGAGTCAATGACCTCTCATCATCTGTTCATCCTATCAAATGTCAAATATGTAGACAGAAAGTTGTTTTTATTGTTTCTAATAATTTTCAAAAAAAAATTAAAAAGAGATTGATGTTGGTTTCTAAGAATGAAATTCTAAAGTAAAAAATTCCAAAGTTTAAGGTTTTTTTTGCATATTCGAATTAAAAAAATATATTAAAAACCTGTTTCAAACATTAACAATAAGGAGTCCAATGTTAGAGAAAGAAGCATGTTATTATAAATTGTTACATTAATAACTATTATTATTAATATTATTATTAAGGACTGATTTGAAACGGGGTTAATTTTATGTATTATTATCACTAACATGAATTTATAATATTTAAACATATATGTAAAGGAAATTCTCTATACATCTTCACAGTAGATTGCTTTAAATATTTTAAAATAATGCAGAAAATTTGTGGATCATCATTAGCTCATGTAATGATTTTCTTTCCTTTCTAATGAACAATCTGTAAAACTATTTACTCACATTGTACAATATTTATACAAATGCTAATTTAAAGAAGTAGTTATCCACATGCAGAAAGTTTAAAATTATATATATAAAAAAAAAATATATATATATATATATATATAATGATATTACAAATATACTTAAAGGGAGGGCACTTGGTTGTACACAGAACATCTAACAAAAAGTGTTTTGAAGAGGCTTTAGGAATATATAATTACTATCCATTCCCTATCAATTCCCAATTTATATCACTGGATTAAAGAATATCACATCCTAATACCTATGCTTTTCATTTTGTTTCACTTTGCTTTTTGAGACATGAGGGGTCTCTCCATATTACTCAAGTAGTCTCATACTTGTGGACGTAAGTGAGTCTCTAGTCTCAGTCCCTGAGTAGCTGAGGTTACAGGTTAATTCCTATTCTTTAAGTTATTTTCTCACTATCAACCTGTTTTATCATGTAGTCCCTTTACTTCTGACAAATATTCTATACTTTTTTACAGTAAAGATATTTTAGATTTTCTTCAAAGTAAAATATAGAAACAGAAAAGAAAAAATGAAAAATTATATTTTTTACCTTTTGAAGAAAAACACTATCTTACAAAGGGCCCTGGCCATGACACTCTCAGGAGGTCTGACATTATTTTAGTTCATAAATCCAAGGTTTGTGCCTTAAGAAGATTTCTGCAGGGGTTGACCTGTGTAGGTTATTAAAAGTCAATGGGAAGCAATTTAGTTACTTTGGTGGCAGAAACCAACTTTCAGAAACATTGTCAGAACTAACATGTTTAGCAAGGTGATATTTTATCCCTGTATAATTGAATAAATTAGAATAATTAAATAAAAAGATTACTGCTTTGAGGAGGATGGGTAATTTCATTGTAATGAAAATAAACTACAATAAGCATTAAGATTCCACGTGGAGGTGACTGTATCCTCAACTACTTCTTAATACAAAAAGTTTAAAGGTAAACATAAAAATGAGTAAAGAGTAAGTTCTTTTAGACTTATGATTTATTGTCTCTGGATATGTGTTCTGAAACAAGCTGAAGTCATTGTATTACCCACCTGAAGCAAGTAATAATAATAATAAGTACATTAAATTTCAGTGGTGGAGGACACCTGGATTCAATTCTCTGTACCCGAAAGAAAAAAGAAAGGAAGGGAGAAAGGAAGGAAGGAAGGAAGGGAGGGAGGGAGGAGTGGAGGGAGGGATGGATGAGTGAGTGGGTGGAGGAAGGAAGAAAGAAAAAAGAAACAGCTTATGGCTTAGGTACAATGTACTAAACAACAACAACAACAAAAAAAATGACTTCAATTAATTCATCAATATTTGTTTCCTGTGTTTGGATAAACAGATTTAGAATAATAAAAACTTCATAACATTATTGAAAAGCGTACTCACTTTTAGGATCCAAATATCTATCAATTCATTCTCATTGAGGAGGAAGGTATTATCATGGATTGTTTGATAATATATGTGTATTGAGTAAAATTATTGGATAAAACTAGAGTGGGCAGGTGTATTCAAGATGTATGCATATCAGAGTTTTGTCTTAAGCTGATACTACTTGAGAAAAACAATGTATACATGAATATGTGAAAAATGAGAATCTATATAGAAATTAGAAACTTTGGGTCGTATTGAACATTTAAAAATTCTATGGAGATAGTGAAATACAATAATTTTCATGCAGATAATTTTTTCCAGGGATAGATAAAATATAAGCACCTGTAAGGCTACAGCATAACTAGGTAAATATAGATGTATAGAGACACATAGATTATCATTTTATATACATAATGCATCATGGATGGAAAAAGACAAACAAAAATTTGGAACTTTGTTAAGAAAAAAACCTTTCATACAATATATCAAGTAAAACCACTCAGAATAAATCTAAAATAAAATAAACCAAATTATACAGTTTCATGTTTAACCAAACAATGTTAATATTAGAAATAATTTTCAAATCATAAGAGTGATAAGATACTCCCAAAGATTAAATTTTACTTCAAACACAATTAAAAATTTGAAACTTTTGAAAAAATCACATAAAATTTAAAGACAAATTACTAAATATGATATATCCATAATAAATAATAAAATATTATAATTACCAGCATGTACTTATAAATAATTAAAAATCATTGAGTTTATGAAACCCAATAGAAAAAGTGATATGTAAGGTCAATTTAACTATCATAGAGTAGAAATAAAAGCACACAAATATGTGAAAATTATAAAATTTTGAAAAACAAGTAGACAAAAACAATGAAATATGTGAATATCATTTAATATTTTCCATTAAAATTTTTGACACATAATCTGTATGATGTGATGTTTTGATTCCTACTGATGTTTTTGTATTAACATAGTGAGAATATTATGCAAAATATAAAGTGAGCAAAACAAATATTGTCTAGCTAGAGATTAGAGGGTGTATTAAAGAGCAATAATGCCTTGGGAAACTGTTGAAGATATAGTGCTAAAAGTGTAAATGAAGACACAGACCTACAAATAGCACAATTTCAATTATGTAAAAATGTATCAATGTGGGCTGGGGTTGTGGCTAAGAGGTAGTGCACTCACCTACCATGCATGAGGCACTGGGTTGGATCCTCAGCACCACATAAAAATAAAATAAAAATATTGTTATAATAAAAAATATTTTTAAATGTATCAATGTATAGAAGAAAAGTTTAAGGAAAATGCTCTGAATGCTAGATTAAATATGTATGGATGGTGAGAACTTGAGTGATTTTTAATTCTTAATATATCAGCTTCTCTTTCTTTAATGATATATAATATGTTAAAAATTTAAAGTACTTAATGAAAATCATTTCCCATACCCTAAGAACTCTCTTTAATCTACAAAAAAAAGATCATAATCATAATACGTACAAAAAATTATGTTAGGGATCAAAATGCGTAACAAAAATTAACCACTCTAAAATATACAATCTAATGGCATTTGAGTATAGTCATGTTGTACAACCATTATTTTTTCAGTACATAGATATACAAACATATTAATTCCTGTGTAAATGCTATTTCATTCAGAAAGTTTTTTTTTCTTCTGATCCTACCCAATTTGTGCTATAATTTTAGTTTGTCTTATGTTCCCTCTTTTTCATTAATGAATGTATGTCTTGGTTTCTCAATTACAAGACAAAATTAAATAATTTGATTTTTGTTTTTACATGCAAAAATGTTTTCCATAAAAGTTGGAGATTCCAGGAATGTATATAGAAGTCTCTGGAGCACCATGACAGTCTTTTGAGGGGTCATCAATTAAAAACTGAACATGGAAGTTTTGCGTGATCACTTACTTATTCAGTAGCAAGCCAAATGCCAACTTAAGCACTTATATTTTGTAGCAATGCTCTCTAATAACATGATCTTCTTATAAGTTAAATATGCAAATATAGGGAATACATTAGATAATATCTAAGCTAAAATATGTGAAATTGCACTAGTACCACTTATTTTGTGCTTTTGGGGGGAGAGAAATGTATTTCAAAGTCCACAAAAAAATCAATAGACACTTTGCAGATGAACATTATACAATTATAACATTTCACATTCTTATAACATTGTACACTGCATAGCATAAAGATTTAGAATTTATAGCCTGGAGTTAAACTTATTGGACTAGATTCTTAAGTTTAAATTTAATGGGCTTTGGAGAAATTCCTCAATCTTTCAAAAATTAATAA
The DNA here is from genome assembly GCF_047511675.1 of Marmota flaviventris. Taxonomy (NCBI): domain Eukaryota; kingdom Metazoa; phylum Chordata; class Mammalia; order Rodentia; family Sciuridae; genus Marmota; species Marmota flaviventris. The sequence goes on along the minus strand of NC_092509.1, from coordinate 84,532,281 downwards.
AATGGGGAAAAATGAAAGACTTATTCCATAGTCTAATTGTGAGATCTGATGAAGTGAACTGACTTAGATTTGAGAGAGATTACATGTGTAGATCCTAAAAATCTCAGTTTGGTGGATGTCAGAATTTAAGATTTCATTAATCTTGTCATAGGTTTATGTAAGTTTATGTAACAAAATAACAATTAAACAAAGCTTAGTTTCAAATAAAGTTTTATGAAAAATCAGTAATATCAAGATCCATCTATATCATTTGGATAAATGTTATTTCTATTTATCAAAGTCATAAATTTGGCAAATGTTTTTTACTGAAAATATAACTTTTGATATCAGTTTAATGTATTGAAATGAATTAGAGAAAGTACTATATTTAACAATCCTTTGGAAAACATCTACATTCAACTGTTTTTTAATTGATTTACAGGGCACATCTGGCAGTGTGTCTAAGGGGATTCAGTATTGGAAAAAATAGAGGTGGCTTTTATTTCTCAAATTACCTTCCTTTAGGGGAAAATGTTGATACAATATTCAAAAGTGAAGGTCTATGTCACATAGTAGATTAATGAAATAAGCAACATTTAAAAGTGGAAAGATTCCCCTATTACCAAAGGTACTGACAAGTATTGGAAGATTATAGTAAAAGACATTGAGTTGTAGAGAAAATATACTCTAAATAGTCTGTGTTTGCCTTCAGCATTTCTTTGATCAAACTAAAATAATGTCTCACATTTTAAAATCTTTTAATGCATAGAAATGACCACAGAGGAACCATTTTTCTTGCTTTGAAAGCTAAGCTGTCTATTGCCTTGAGGAAAGGAAAATAATGAATTTAGAAAGTGACATTCATATTTTAAATATTGCTAGGCCTAGTGATTTGTATTTTATTTGCTATGTTCTAGTGTAACTTGGAAGAAACTGTAAATGAATACTGATTAGAAAATTAATTAAACAGTAATGAATGCTTTTTTGCCCTTTTCAAAGCAATATTATTACATTTCTCTTTTCTAAGTCCATGCTGTCTAATAAAAGCTAATAAAATCAGGATTCTGATATAAGTTTTCTGATGGACATTGGTTTGTCGTTGTGCCAAAAATGTGTCAAGAGACTCAGTAGAAAAACACCTTAGCAAATAATTTGAGATAAAATAACTCAAAATTCAGGAAATTAAACAAAGAATAAGAAGTTAATTGTATAATTCTAGGATGTAATGATTGAGTTTATCACTTTCACCAGATAAAACATTTCTACTAGTCAGAAACATTTTGTTCATTTGACAATAATCAAACAAATAAATATTGAAGGCCAACTCTAGAGCAACTGCTAGTTAGGTAATGACATGCAGATTAATGCAACACACACAATGTTCCTACTTTTGTAGAAATTCATAGTCTAGTGGCAGAAAGGCAATTGGCTAGTCACACATATTGCCTATGACAGAAAATATTTAGGATGTTCTGAAAACACAAAAGATAAAACCTTAATCAAACCTATGGTTTCCTGGCAATTTTTCCAGAAACAAATAATATTCATATCAAAACTTTAAATTAAACTCTTTCCCAAAGAAACCAGTAGTCATTTGATACTTTCTACTAGAATCGCATTTATGAAAATGAAGGTTTGGTATATCCAGTTCTAACCTATTTAATACTATTTTTAAATTGCTTTTGTCAAAGTAATACATTTTCATCATTTAAAAAATCATATACTGTTGCTGGATTGATAATAAAAATTCCACCTGATAACCATGAAACAGTTCCCAGAAGCAACCATCTGAAACATTTTAGCCATTACTTTAGTTACATACCTACATATTCACAGCATCATTCTTCCTCTGCTCTTCCTTGATTTTTCAGTTTTGTTTTCCTTATGAAGCATGATTGAGCTGTCACATAACATTCCCCTCACTATGAGCACATACCTAAAAACAGTACATGCTGTCAACACACACATGTTAACACAAGGGTTTGTTTTTATCTTTTCAGTGAATTCACAACACAAGCATCACTATTGGTAATGACAGAAAAAAAAATTAAGTACTAAAATTGCACTTCCATTTGTTTTACTTGTCACCTAGCAGTTAAGTAGTTAGATTTGTATATTTGTCTACATATCCATTACATTTTATTCCTAAGCAAAACTCGCCAACAATTATATAAAACCCTTTTTTCCATATGTCTGGAAATCTATTCATTTATTTTTCTCTTTTTTCTGTAGTTTGGTATGTAGTTTCCTCTGCCCTCCTTAACTTGCTATTTTTTGTACCACCTGCTTAACAGTCTTTCTATACATACAGCTCTCTCCCGAGATGACCATCTCTTATTTAAAGTTACTTTCTAGAAACTTCTTAAGAAAGGGTGACTAGAAAATGAGTTTTTTTGATACTTTACATGTTTAAAAATGTCTACATTATATGTTCACATTAATCAAGAGATTGAACATATAACTTGATTGGCAGATGTCTTCTCTGATGATTTTGAAAGTCACTCTCTTTGTCTTCTACAATTTAATGTAGCTTCTTTAAAATCCAATATAATTTTTTGCCATGACCTCCACAGCTGAACCCAAGAAACAGGCGAGGAGTGATGGTAGATTAAGAAACACACACACACACACACACACACACACACACACACACACAGAGATATCGAGGAAAATCTGGGATCAGGTGGAGCACTGTACTCTGATGGAGAAAAAGTGTCTGAAGAGCTGGCCCAGCATTTTTTTTTTTATATAGGGTCTCATAATCAAGAATTAAGGACTACAGAGGCATTGTTCTTTGCACACTTGAAAGTTACAGGGCTAGAAACTTTCTTGCAGCTATTTCACTGTTGGAATGCTTGAGGCTTCCTGTGGCACCCAGGAAGCCCATTGTTCAAAGTTTTTACTAAGGGGGCAGGATTGAAATTTACAGCACTGGTGAAACATTGTAGTTACCTTGCTATGCTCCAAAACCTCTATTCCTGGGAGCTGGTACTTGAGGTCAAAGCTGTGAGCTGAAGAATTCTATGGCAAGCACAGAATTCTCACTTTTAACCGGGGTCACCATCAACTAGGCAGTTTTCAATCAGCAGCTTCCCACCCAGTATAGAGCTGTGTTACCTCTATCCAGGGGTCAGTTCAAAGCAACAATGCATTCACCACTCCCAGCAATTTTTATTGATTACTAGAATGTGATCAGCTTTCTCTTTCTGCTCTTCCAAAGCATCATGTTCTCTGGCTGTTTCTTTTCATGACATCATGCCCTTGATTTATAAAGGCAACATTATCTCTTGTCTCTGAAGTGTATTAGTTTTAGTTACTCTCCTGATTCCTTCCTTCACTGTTTGTTCCAAGTTGCTGTTCTCCATCATCAGCTGCTTTGGTATTCTCATTCACATTGAAAACATTGCTAAAATAATAGGGTGATCTGAGCCTTCATAAGATATTGTAAAAAAGTGAAAACATTCTTAGATGCTCAGGGTGTATGGGCAGGAAATGTGAACCCTTGGACTTGAAAGTATAGTAATTCAGCCAGGATCAGACCTGAAAATAAAAGCCCCAATAGTAAATGTGGCCTGTGTGCTTGTCAAAAAGTGGTGGTGTGTGGGGTAAAGAGAAAAGAAGCTGCATCTATTGGCATTCAGCATCTAGACTTTCTGTTTCCCTTTTCTGTTTCCAACAAAATAACCAAATCTTATTCTTAATTGGGTTCAATACAATCTGAGTTAACTTGATTTCCTGCTGATTCTGATAAGAATTAAACATGTGTTTATCTTACTAGTTTTTGGTTTTTTTTTTAGATTTCTAATCATCTTTTTCATTTTTTTTTTCTATTTCTCTTTACTTCTTCAGGACAAGAAAGTTTTTCAATATTTTTTCTTTAATTTTCCTGAGAATTCAGGAAGGCATGAAGATAACCACATATTCAATTTATACCCATGTATTAAAATTTGTGTTTAACCATAAATCCACAATTGTATATATAATATTTGTGTTAAATAGCTACATGCCACATACACATACATGCTATTGCCAATGGATTTTCCCAGATAAAATCCTATAATATCTTGTAACTTTTATGACATTTTATTATTTTCTGAAACTCATCCTCAGCAATAATTTCCTCACACCCACACATCGAGAGATAATCTTAGGAAAGTTAGGGCTTATCTTTGTTGATCATTATTGTGTCCCCAAGGCTTGACATAAAATATTGGTTAAATACAGTTGGCTGACTGACAAAATGATGTGTCACCAAGATGTCTCAAGTCACAGGATTTTAACACTTAGGCCTTTGTAGTTACTATAGTGTGATTTTTGTAATAGGAAAAGGATTGCTAAGGATAAACTCAGCAAACCCTATTGGAGGGGCAGATTTCTCTTGATGCTACAAGTATCCTTTAAGATCTTTTTTAAAAGCTTTATTTTACCTTGACATTTTATGTCAAGTGTTGTGCTAGGTAGGGACTGTATTCTTCATTAAAAGCCAAAAATCATTAATGCTCTGATGGAACAGGAAGTTTCATTGCCTTCATCAGAGCTGGCACACAGCTGAAACTCTAATTATATGTATACCATATAGACTGTAATTTAGTCTTTATCTTTGTGCTGAGGCAAGCACTTGACCTCTCAGCTACATTCACTACCAAACTGATTCAGTCCTTAGACTTTCTAGAACATTGCTCATCAAGTCCTATCTGACATTTTATCCTACATACCCTTTCCTATTGCTAAATATTCTGACAACTTTGTTTATTCTCTCATAAATTCAATGACAGAGTAAGTCTAAATTCTAAGAGCTGGGCATGGTGGCATTGTAATAATCATAGTGACTTGGGAAGAAGCTGAGACAGGAATAATTTAGTGGTAAGGCCCTGTCTCAAAATAAAAAATAAAATAAGGTTAAAAGTTCTGGGGTTGTAGCTTGGCAGTACAGCCTCCCTAGATTTGAGTTCCAGAACTGGAAAAAAATAAAAAGACTAAATTCTGGTTTATGACAATGTCATAATCTACTACTGTCACCTTACTTAAATTGCTTTGCCAGTGATGAACCCTGCTTTCACATTACACCTGCACAGCCACTAAGGAGGTAATGTCTTCCAATATTTCCCATATGAGTTCATATAGCTGCTCAAAATAAACCAGCATTTCATTTAGAATGATAGGAAATCTTTTTCTCTGTGCTTTGGTTTTGACATCTCCTCTCATTTCCTGCTTTGTACATCCTGCTCTCACACCTTAAACAATAATAGCCTGAGTCATCTTTACTTAGATTTGTTTTCCTATGTCCTTGTTTATTTAACTACATCATGATTATGAATTATATTAAGAGACAGAAGACATAATTTTGTCTTTCTAGAAAAGAAGATATTGTTTCTGATAAGAATTCTAAGTTTTGAAGATGAAAAATCAAGTTTATATGATATATCTTTTTTGGTTTTAACCCAAATTTTTAATTTTTAAGCGGGTGTGACCTCTTAATTCTGAAAGACAAAATAATATTAATGATAAATGAGATGGAATATGTAATCAGCATGAATATTTTGTAATAATCCTGATTGTATCTCTTACTAGTGGTATGATCTTAGTCAAATTACTTGATATTCCTCAAACCTGTTTACCCACCCATCAATCATTTTTGTAGTCAGCTTTTTCAGTGCTGTGACTATAGGATCTGACAAGAACAACTATAAAAGAGGAAAAGTTTATTCAAGGGTTCACAGTTTCTGAGGTCTCAATCCATAGAGGGTTGGCTTCATTTCTCAGGGCTCAAGGTGAGGCTGAACACCATGAAGAAATAGTGTGGCAGAGGGAAGCAGCTCATATCATGGTAATCAGGGAGCAGAGAGAGAGACTCCACTCTCCAGATACAAACATATACACCAAAGCCATGCCCTAATATTTCCCTCCTCCATCCATACCCTATCACTTCAGTTACCACCCAGTTAATCCCTATGAGAGGATTAATTCACTAATTGAGTTAAGATTCTCACAACCCAATCATTTTTCCTCTGAACCATTTTGCATTGTCTCACATGTGAGCTTTGGGGATACCTCACATCCAAACCATAACAATCATGGTAACTATCTCCAAGGTTCTTTAGGGATTACATGTCTCTCTATATAAAAGTACATTAGAAAAGTATTTGCTGCCAAAGTTATTTGGGTTCACCATAATGTGAGAGAAATTTAATATCTAGAATTTTAATAAAATTTCTAAAATATCACTTTGCAATAAAGGAACTGACCTATCAAAAGTAAAAGTTTAATTACCTACATCTGAGAATTTATATCCAACTCCTCAAAGATAGCACGGGGAATTCAATTTTAATCCAACACCTACTACATTGTGATATTATAGATTGGTTTAAAAATTCTCTCCTCATTCATTGTCATTTCCACTAGGTATTGTTAATAACATGTAATTAGGTCACATGTTGAGAATGTATCCATGGCTCCAATTTTCTAGGTCAGAAACCCAGTAGCATAGCTACCAGTTGACCCCACTGAGTGCACAACATTCTTTAGTTAAATGGATTTGGTTTCTCTTATGGTTGACAACAGACAAAATCTTAACCATAAAAAAGATGTTTACCTCAAACCAACATTTTTTTATATATCTCTTTTCAGCCAAACAAAAGTGTTTTCAGTTAATTATCCAATCCAAATTTTACCATTTTAATGCACAGTAAGCCATGGTTAAAGATCCTGCTGAAATAAAAGCACTCAACTTTATTTTCAACCTACCTTAATCTTAGCCCAATGAACCCATGGGTAACTATTAACAATAGCCAGAGCTGAATATAAAGTCCAGTTCTAAATCAGTAGCTCTATGGATCATATAAAAAGAAAAGTAGCATAAGTCTCAAGCAAAAATATCACACATTGTAAAGATTAAGGTAAAAGCAATGTGCAGATCAAAAATAGTAAAGGAAGACAAGAGGGAAGAAAAATGACCTTAAGAGAATAGAGCCAAACCAGGTCCTTAGTACCTCAAAGAAGCCATCTCATTTTGTGATTCATTAGGTCAATGTAAGCTGTATTGTCGTAATTTAAATGCAAAGAAAAAGCATTGCCAAGGAGACAAGATAGTTGCACATTACCATAATATAATGCTCCAGTGTAAGAGTATCTTAACACCACACTTCTGAGAGGAAAGCTAATTGCTTTTGATTAACTTGGTGACTCCTGCACCACTGATAATGTTGAGGGCTTGCCGTTTTATATCACTGTTGCTCAAGACTTCCTTTTTTTAGATAAAGATGATTTAAAGGGTCTCAAAAGGCTTACAAGTGAATGTTAAGTCACATTTCATTTTGTTTTTATAATTACGAATTCAAAAACCATACAATTCTAATTAAAATTGAGGAATAAGAAATGCAAACATTGTCAAACTCATTATTGCAACTATCATTTGCTTATTTTATTGTGTAAATTGTTTCCATTAAAACTTGTTCTTCTAAGGGATTATAAATAAACAATAAGGATTTATTGCAGTGTACACATTTATGTTTTACAAGGTCACAGCTCTGATGTCACCTAAAATATTTGGACATATTCTGTTTTGTAATTTGCAACATGCTATATGCTTATTCAATTACCACTGGAGATTTTTTTTTAAGAGATGTTAACTTTATGGTACCAACCAATGCAAATCTAAATGTCTCTGCTTTTGAATACATTGCCATAACATTTTTCTTGCACAAAGCATTTCAGTTTCTGAATGTTTGCAGGGTTCTTTATAGGAGATTTAACCTTTCAGGAGTTTAAGCAAAAGCAGAAACATGACATCAAACACACTGCCTTAATTCAAATTGAACACCTCTTCTACTTGATTAGTTCTTTTCAATTTCTATATCTCATCTGCTTTTTGTTATCATATTTCATTCACTCTCTTTCAGTATGAATTTTCTTGAGTGAGTTACAGGTACCCAAAGAGAAAGAAAACATCATCAGTTTACTGACCTGGTAAATATAAAAAAAAAATAGTATGTTTGAAAAATCTACTTGTTTATTGCTTAAAGGGTGCATGTTTATACGATATTACAAAAATGCAGAAGACATAAACATAATAAAAAAGTAAAATAAAACATTTTAAAAGGATTCATAGCAGTAGTATAAAATGAGATTTGGACTTAACATTATTTTATTATAAAAATATGTCCCTTGGGTTATATTTACCATTGGCATTTTTGTGCAGATTAAATATCTTTCCTCCCTTATTTTATTCTGTTTATCTCTTTGACTTTTTATGATGATGTTATGTTTTATGACCATGTTATGTGACAGTGTGATTGTTAATCTCGAGAAATCACTACTGATGTTTCATTGAGTGTTATTATAAAAAATTAGCATAAAATACTGGGAAGTATTTTAGAACTCTTGTATCCTATTTTGAGAAAGTTTTCTGCATAATAACTACCATTGATTTCTGCCCTGAGTTTTTTATAGATATTATCTTATTGGCATAATTCCCTGGCTTGACTAAGAGTTTCTATCATTAGATTCAATTAGTTTTCAAAATCCTACCTGAATTTTTAAAACCAAAATATCTTTTCAAAAGATAGCAATATTTAGAACAGACCTAACTAAAGAAGGTACATATTATGGTTTGAAAATAATAATATATTACTTGTATCAATATTAATATAAACACCTTAAAAATTTTGATGAGTATAGTTAGTAGAGTTTCGATTTCTTTGAAAAGACTTAAGCTTACAACAAAATGCATGACACTCATACATACATACATATAAAACATACACAAATGTTAGAGTCTGTAAACAAGTCAGGATGTCACCTGGCAAATGTTAGAGTCTGTAAACAAGTCTGGATGGCGCCTGGCATTTTGCCAGAGGGAGTGATTTGTGAAGTAACTCCAGCGAGCCATTAAGTGTGGAGATTCCTTATTGGTTGACTGCTATATCTAGTTTATGTTAATTAGATAAGCTGTGTGGAATGTATAAATACTGCTCCTGTCCTACAATAAAAGACTCCCACTCCTGCTGTATCAATGTACACAAGTTCCTCGTCACCCCCCGGTAATTTTGCTGCAGCCGGACTGCGGCACACAAAGAATTTTCAGAACTTACCTGATACCAAAGGCAAAGAATAGAGAAATATCATTCATATAGTTTGTTGCAATAGCAGAGATAGAACTAACTAGCTTCATTGTTCATTTTTCACTCAGCTACTCTTTGGGCTGGATATTTAATCAATAATTCAGGAGGAGTAGATGACAAGAAAAAAATGTTCCTTAAATATAATTTAACTCTGAAATACTCTGTAAAAATATTTATATAGTCATTTTTGTAGAAATGTTTTCAGATAATGTTTTCTACTGCATTGATAGTTGTTTTTGTTTTTGTATTTCCCTAGGGAAGTTCTTATATCACCATCCTCTAAAAGCTCTCTCTAGCTTTAGGCATATAGCCCCCAAAAATATCATAAGGATCACCTGAAAGGTGTAATATGGCCATGGTTAGTAGTTCTTGCTTGGGAATTTAGTCCATACACTTTCACTGAGGGTGCAGATGACACATGGAAATTAAAGAGATGGTTGATCAGGTAGAGGGACCAGGCAGTGAATAAAGTGGTGGAGGTCAGGGAGAGTAGTTCTGAGCTCATGTAGCAAAGAAAGTGTTATGGTTTGGATGTGAGATGTCCCCCAAAAGCTCACATGTGAGACAGTGCCAGAAAGTTCAGAGGGAAAAGGATTGGGTATTAAGAGTCTTAACCCCATCCATGATTTAATCCCCTGATAGGGATTAACTGAGTGGTAATTGAAGTGGTAGGATGTGGCTGGAGGAGGTGGGATTGGGACATGGTTTGGGGTATATATCTGTATCTGGTGAGTGGACTCTCCTTCTGCTTTCTGATCACCTTGATGTGAGCTGCTTCCCTCAGCCACACTCTTCCTCCATGATGTTCAACTTCATCTTGAGCCCCTAAAAATGGAGCCGACTTTCTATGTACTAAGACTTCTAAAACCGTAAGCCCTCAAATAAACTTTTCCACCTCTACAATTGTTTTAATTGGGTCCTTTAGTCACAAGAGGCAGAAAAACTCACTAAAACAGGGAGCAAAGGGCACATTATTCCTTCCTCCAGGAATTTTATTGCTGGGCATTTCAAGTTGCATGATGTGATGAGAAATCTCATCATCTCTTTATTTTGTATGCATCCCCTCTGTTTTCATAATTATTAATGTTCATTCAATTTTAAAGAAAATAATTAATCAGCATGTATTTTAAATATTGTGGAGATAGAATTGATTTACAGGTGTAGTTGAGATGCCATTTGTCTAAGGTGATACTGGGATGTCTGATTTCTAATTCTTGGATGAAATAGGCACAAAGGAATGTATAATGAGCTCTCTAAGGTCTAAGTGTTCCCCTAATGATCTCCAAGGTTGCTTTCTTTACTAATGGCTTGTAACTCTCCTAAAGAGTTTGAGGATCCTGACTTAGTTATTGAAAGGGCTACTGAAAACATTTTTCTAGGAAGCTTTCTGAAAGTCCAGATATTTTTCACACATATTGGCACTTAAAGCCAGAGGCTAGAATATACAGGACCTAGGGGAGTTCATGGTAAAGAACATCCATCAGATCTGTTCACTTTCTTTGACTGCACATGTCTTTTGCTTATCTAGTCATTCATTTTAGAGATTCTAGTGATTCTACCTCAGGAGAATTTACTATGAAATATTTGTGTTTTGGTGTATCTTTCAGAATTGGCCCAAATTCTAATTTTTAAGTACAGTTTTATTAAGTCATTCTTAATGATGTACTTCAGCTAGTGTTTAAACAGCTCCCCCAATTTTTTCTTTAGTTGTAGATGGACACAATGACTATATTTTATTTATTTATTTTTATGTGGCATTGAAGATTGAACCCAGTGCCTTACACATGCTAGGTGAGTGCTCTACCACTGAGCTACACACACAGCCCATCTCTCCCAAATTTTAATGTTTACATTTCTTCCCATAATCTTCCTATGGTAGTCCTTTGTGTGATCCTTATCAGAATTACCTAAAAGATAAAGCTCCCTGTGATGGAACTAATCATGGAGTCTGTTATCATCTTGTTACCTATAGTCTGACAGGCGTAGGTGGGGGACTATGTAGGTTGACTTTACCTAATTCAATAATTCATAATAAGATATGTAATCCCAACAAATATTCTGAGCTGATCAGGAAGTAAATATCAGACATGCTGACTGAGGAACATCCTACAAAATAACTGTTGAATACTCTTCAAACTCATAAGACTACACAAAGTAAGAGAAATCTTATAAATTCTTATAGACAAGAAGAGCCTAAGAGTCCAAGATAACTAAATGTAAGATGGTATGTGGATTGGATCCTAACACAGAAAAATGACACTAGATATAAACTAAGGAAATTGGAATAAACTATAAACCTTAATTAAAATAGTATATCATTATTGGCCCATTACTTGTGATTATTGTACCATACTAAAATAAAATAGTAGAAGAAACTGGTGGTGAAGTATATGGGAACTCTGAGCTATCTTTATGATTCTTCTGTGAATATAAACTATTCTAAAATAAAGTGTATTTAAAGGCTTGCAAATATGATATTTGCTTATATATTGTTTCTCTTAATACTTTTGTGGTATAGAAACAAAATAAGTTAAATAACACTTAAGTTCTTTCAAAGCAAAGTCAGTAACAGAGTACTAGGCATGCAAAATCAATATTTTCAAGAACAGTGGGGGTTAATATTTCTGAATGCCACAGTAAACAAGAAACTATTGAATATTAAACATTCAAACAGGGAATTACAATGAGTCTCATTTCTCAACTCTTGGTCAAATGCTATGGTTTTCTTATCTGTACATACAATTCAGATCTGTTTATAATCTAAAGGAAAATATTATCCAAACTGAAAACATGCAGAATTTTAAGTAATTAAGAAGATTATTTATTCTTATTCATAAGAATTAGTAAATATGACACCGGTTACTTTTTAGTTATTTACTTGCCACTGAGCAAAATCTTTCCAAAGCATGTACATGTGCACAGTAGATTTTTCTCTGCACTAAGTAGGCATTTCTCAGAATTGGGAATTTTTATATTTTGGGCTATAAAAAATGATACTTGTGGAAGGCATAAATATGAAATTTTAAAATCAAATTTGATTTATTAAAAGAAATCACACAAACAGTATGATATGCAAATTTAGTAGTTGAAACATTCTGAAAAGACAAACTCTTTTATGTACACTATACCATAAAATTGAAAAGGAATCTAATAAAGTACACTAACAAAATAGGACTCAAAAAGAACTTAAATCAACAAGTATTATAACATTAAATTATTTCTATTTACCCACAAATAATTTTAATTGTTTTTTTTTTGTTTTTTCTTTGCATCATCTTCTATGAGAGTCATTATTCAGACTTATTCACTGAGTTGTTTAGGTACTCGCTAAATTGCTGAGGCTGGCTTTGAACTCGCTATCCTCTTGCCTCAGCCTCCCGAATCACTGGGATTATAAGCATGTACCACTGTGTGTGGCTCATGATTTACTCTACATGGTAGTAAAAGTATTTGCAAATATAGTTGTTTAGGAATTATAGAAATCCACAATAATCTATAATCACACAATTCAGAAAAAATGACTAAATATCAAACTATTTAATTGCATGTGAATGAAAGTATCCTAAATGATTTTCTCACCATGGAATCAATTCAAAGGGTCTGTGCAGTTTGGTGCACTTCTTAATTTTTTTGATTGATACATAATATTTGCATGTATTTATGGCATACAATATAATTTTTTATTTATTTATATACTGAGTAGTAATCAACTCATAATAGTATAGCCATCCATTTTAATTTCTATCATTTCTTTATGGTAAATACGTCAAAACACTGTCTTCTATTTTAAGAACTATAATGCTTTATTGTTAATTATATTTGCCCTGCTTTTTGTGTCATAGAAAACCAGGATATTTCTAATCCAAGTACTCAATTTATACATCATCATCAATATTTTACATCATTCATTAATATTTATCAATCTAATATAGAAATTGATTCAGTTTTAAATTCTTGATTAACACTGAGGTTAACATTTTGAATGATCATATGAAAAGTGCATACAACTCTTACCTTACACTATGTATAAAAGTCAATTCAACATGAATATAAAACATTAAATAATAAACTTTCCATTAGGGAATACCAGGAAATATATTCTGGTTCTTGAGGAAAGGAAAAGAGTTCTTTAAAAAGATGTGATACAATTAATAATACACAGCATTATTGATTAAATATTATGCTAATATCAAGGATTTCTGTTAAAGAAACTATTTAGAGGAAAATTGCAAACAATAAAATGAAAGAATATTAGAAACAAATTTAGCAGACAAAAGGCTATTTTTTAGAATATATGAAGAATCACTAAAAAAACTAGAAAAGATAGATACCTTAATAAAATTAAAATGAAAATCACAGATTTCTAAAACTAAATATAGAAATGCCTAACCAAATGATGAAAATGCTTAACTTCATTAGTCAATCTCTGGGAAATGGAAGTTAATGCCTTAGTGAAGTCCTACCACACATTCACCAAAAGGGCTCAATAAAAAAGAGCAAAGCAAAATAGTCCTGAAATGTGGGACAGCCAGAATCCTTACAGAGTTATGCATCGCTTAACTAGAATGATGAATTCTTAGAAATGTGTTGTGAAACAGTTTCATTGTGTGAATATCACAGAGTATCCCTGAACAAACCTAAGTGATTAAAGGTCAATTACTAGATTTGACCTCTTAATGTTGTCAAGAGATATGGAAAACATAAGATGTTCACAACAGCTGTCTACATAACATGTCATAATATTTTACAATAAATTTTTAATATCAGAAGGAATGCACTCTAAAGCAATCATTAAAAGTATGAAATGGTATATATATAAAACAATAAGACATTCCTTTATGATCAAGTGTTTTGCCCTGTATATAATTGTATGTGGTATACATTTATGTATCATCATAGGTTTATTTACACCAGCATCCCACACACAAGTAAGTATATGTTGCTATATGTTTCATGAACAGCTAGCAACATTATGATGGCTACAATGTTATTGGATGATAGGAATTTCTCAGCTCCATTAAACTTTATAAGACTACCCCTATATAAGCAGTTAGTTGTTGAACAAATGTCATTCTGTGGCACATGGCTATATATTGCTATTTGGAGTGCAAATTTATGCAGCAGCTTTCTTAAAAATGATGAAATTATTCAATACATTTAAACGTGCATATATTTTGTGAATCAATAATCTACTCCTAAATTTATGCAAAATTGTAGTGCATATATAAACAACAAAAAATTTTATACACCTCCATATTCATTGAACATTATTTTTGATAGCCCTGATCAACAAACAGTCCAAGTGTTCATCAGTACTAGCAAGGATAAATCAATTGGATTATATTAATAAAATAAAATGAAATACCACAGCTATGCACAAGATCCAGGACAGACTTCAAAACATAATTTAGAACAAAAACAGCTAAGCACAAAAGAATACATTTTTTATGATTCGATTTATATAAATTTCAGAACCAGAAATAGTATAGTGGAGTTAAGACAGATACCACATGTTCTTTCCCATATGTAGCTGTTAAAAGAGTGATTTCAATGTGTAATTGTGATACTACATGCCTGGAAGTATGGGGCTTGAGGACTAAAGATAAAAAGAGAGTGGTTAAAGGGAACCAAAACATAGCTGGATAGAAGAAATAAGTTCTAGCGTCCTATAGTTCACAACAGATTGCTATATGTTTCATGAACAGCTAGCAAGAGGATCTCAGTCTCCAAACACAAGTTAATGATAAGGAGAAGGTATAAACAATAATAATACTGATCTGGTCTCTTCATATCATATACAAGAAATGAAATGATATAATATATACCACATATAAATGTACAATCAGTACATGTTGATCACAGTTTTTTTAAAAGCTTATGAGGATGGAAATGTAAACATTCTGTCTTGATCATTGCACATTGTATACATGCATAAAATTATTACACTCTACCACATAAATATATACAAGTAAAGTAATAATTTTTTAATGTTCTGAGAAGAAATGAGAAGCTTATAATCTGAAGGGACCATAAATTCTGGGAATATTCTATTTCTTCATCTGGTAAAGGTTACATGGTTATTTTTATGTGTGGTAATTCACTAAAATGTATATTCAAGATTAAGTTTATTTTACACTAACTTTTAATAAAATAATTTTTAAAGTTGAAGGCAGTATAGCTAGGGATGTTAAAACATAATATATCTTAAACTTCCAGAGAGTAATTAGAGAAAGGTTCAACTTTTTAATAAAACATTTTTTTCTTAGCTTCTTAACTTGTTTTGTGCCCCAGAGAAAAGACAATTACCATAGTTTTACATTTTGTGGATTTCATTGGAAAATAGTATATTCAGGATAAGTGAGTGAAAAGTGCAGTACATCATTTTATTTGTGAAATACCACTGATGACTAACTCTCTATGCATCTTATATGACACCATCATATTTTATATTTGGGGAATGATACAGAATAGCTCAAATAACAGAAATGGTTACCCAGCGAATACCTGACTGCAACCAATAATCTATTCCAGGATGTGGTTTCAAATGTCACATTAAGTTGTAAGTTATTATTCCCATGAAACTATACATTGCTAGAAAACCAAAATCACAAGTGAGTAACTGAGCAGAATATAATCATAACCTTACAGAAAAACTTTGAAATTGTCACATGCTTGCTGACACAGCCTGTTCCCTTTTGGTGGACTACTTGTACAACATCTTGTATAGATCAGAAATGAAAGCTGAATATTATTTTTTTCAAAGGGACATAGCAAAATATGACCAGAACAAGAATGGAAATTGCAGTAAAAATATCGGGATTGAGGTTAGGAATATATTTACAAAGTCTAGTTAAATTTTAACAAATAATAATCATCTTTTTTTGAAAATAAAAAAAAAACTTTATTGGTGCATTATTATAATTATACATAATAGGGGGATTCATTGTTATATACTTGCACGTGCACACACAATAATAATATTATTTGGTCAGTTTTGGCTCCAGTACCTCTCTTTTCTCTTCTTTCCCATCTCCTCCTCGTCTCCTTCTCTGTTCTGCTCATCTCCCTCCTATTTTCATGAGTCCTCTCCCCGTTATTTCCTTTTTCCTCTCTAGCTTCCACATGTGAGAGAAAATGTATGACCCTTGGCCTTCTGAGTTTGGCTTGTTTCATTTTACATAATGCTCTGAAAGAATTCATTTTCCTGCAAATGACATAATTTCATTTTTCTTTATGGCTGAATAAAACTCCATTGTGTATATATATCACATTTTTTTATTCGTTTCATCTGTTGATGTGCACCTAGGCTGGTTCCATAGTTTGGCTATTGTAAATTGTGCTGCTATAAACATGGGTGTGCATGTATCACTACAGTATGATAACTTTAATTCTTCAGATGGATACCAACGAGTGGTATAGCTGTGTCCATTGGTATAGGTGGTTCCATTCCTGCCATTATACATGAACTCTTTTTTTTTTTTGCATTAAATTCTTAATACACATATATAACACAATTTTTCAAATCTCTGTTTGTATATAAGGTATGTTGACACCAACTTCAAATCTTCATACATATATTTTGTATAATGATGACCATCACATTCCCCCATCCTTGCTATTCCCCTTCCCCTTCCCTTTCCCTCCCACCCCTCTTCCCTATCTAGAAATAACCTTCCTCCCATGCTCTCCCTCCCTATCCCACTTTGAGTCTCCCCACTTATATCAGAGAAATCATTCAGCATTTGGTTTTTGGGATTGGCTAACTTCATTTAGCATAATTTTCTCTAATGCCATCCATTTACCTGCAAATGCCATGATTTTGTTCTATTTTAGTGCCGAGTAATATTCCATTGTGCATAAATGCCACATTTTTTTATACATTCATCCACTGAAGGACATCTAACTCCTAGTTTAGCTATTGTAAATTGTACTGCTATAAACATTGATGTGGCTTTGTTCCTGTAGTATGCTGTTTTTAGATCCTTTGAGTATAGTCTGAGAAGAGGAATAGCTAGGTCAAATGGTGGTTCCATTCCCATATTTCTAAGGAATCTCCATACTGCTTTCCAAATTGGCTGCACCAATTTGCAGTTCCACCAGCAGTGTATGAGTGTACCTTTCCCCCCACATCCTCACCAACACTTGTTGTTTGTCTTCATAATAGCTGCCATTCTGACTGGAGTGAGATGGTATCTCAGAGTAGTTTTGATTTGCATTTGTCTCATTGCTAGAGATGATGAGCATTTTTTCATGTATTTGTGGTTTGATTGTATAACCTCTTCTGAGATGTGTCTGTTCAGGTCCTTTGCCAATTTATTGATTGTATTATTTGGGGGGGGGGGGGTTATGGTGCTTAGTTTGTTGAGTTCTTTATATACCCTGGAGATTAGTGCTCTATCTGATGTTCGAGGGGTAAAATTTTGCTCCCAGGATATAGGCTCCCTGTTCACACTCACAGATTATTTATGTTGCTGTGAAAAACTTTTTAATTTGACTCCATCCCATTTGTTGATTTTTGGTTCTAATTCTTGTGCTATAGGCGACTTATTAAGGAAGTTGGGGCCTAGCCCCACGTGATGAAGATTAGGGACTACTTTTTCTTCTATTACACTCAGAGTCTCTGGTTTAATTCCTAGATCCTTGAGCCATTTTGAGTTAAGTTTTGTGCATGGTGAGAGCTAGGGATTCAATTTCATTTTGTTGCATATCGATTTCCAATTTTCCCAGCACCTTTTGTTGAAGATGCTGTCTTTTCTCCAGTGCATGATTTTGGCAACTTTGTCTAATATAAGATAGTTGTAATTTTGTGGGTTAGTCTCTGTGTCCTCCATTCTGTACCATTGGTCTACAAGCCTGTTTTGGTGCCAGTGCCATGCTGTTTTTGTTACTATTGCTCTGTAGTATAGTTTAAGTTCTGGTGTAGCGAAACCACCTGTTTCACTCTTCTTGCTTAGAATTGCTTTAGCTATTCTGAGTCTCTTATTTTTCCAGATGAATTTCCTGATTTCTTTTTCTATTTCTATGAGAAATGCTATTGGGATTTTTATCAGAATAAATTCATTTAGTAGTTCTAGAAGTTTTTTGGTAGTATGATCATTTTGATAATATTAATTCTGCCTATCCATGAGAAAGGTAGAACTTTCCATCTACTAAGGTCTTCTTTGATTTCTCAATTTAGGATTCTGTAGTTTTCATTGTATAGATCTTTCACCTCTTTTGTTAAGTTGATACCTAAGTTTTTTTGTTTTTTTTTAAGGATATTGTAAATGGGGTTGTTTTCCTCATATCCTTTTCAGAGGATTTGTCACTGATATACAGAAATGCCTTTGATTTATGGGTGTTTATTTTATATCCTGGTACTTTGCTGAATTCGTTTACTAGTTCTAGAAGTTTCCTGGTGGAATTTTTTGGGTCTTCTAGGTATAGAATCATATCGTCAGCATATAGTGCTAGTTTAAGTTCTTCTTTTCCTATAGTTATTCCTTTAATTTCTTTCGTGTATCTGATTGCTCTGGCCAGTGTTTTCAGAACTATGTTGAATAGAAATGGTGAGAGAGGGCATCCCTGTCTTATTCCAGATTTTAGGAGGAATGCCTTTAGTTTTTCTCCATTTAGAATGTTGGCCTGAGGCTTAGCATAGATAGCTTTTACAATGTTGAGGTAAGTTCCTGTTATCCCTAATTTTTCTAGTGTTTTGAACATAAAGGGTGCTGCATTTTGTCAAATGCTTTTTCTGTGTCTATCAAGATGATCATATGATTCTTACCTTTAAGTCTATTGATGGGATGAATTACATTTATTGATTTCCATATGTTGAACCAACTTGCATCCTGGGGATGAATTCCACTTGGTCTTTTTGATATGTTTTTGTATTCTATTTGCCAGAATTTTATTGAGGATCTTTGCATCTATGTTCATTGGAGATATTGGTCTGAAGTTTTTTTTCTTTGAAGTGTCTTTTTCTAGTTTTGGAATCAGGGTTATGTTGGCCTCATAGAATGAATATAGAAGTACTTCCTCTTTTTCTATTTCCTGAAATAGATTTTAGAATATTGGTAATAGTTCTTCTTTAAAGGTCTTATAAAACTCGGGTATATATCCATCTAGTCCTGGGCTTCTCTTGGATGGTAATCTTTTGATTGCTTCTTCTATTTCCTCACTTGATATTGGTCTGTTTAAGTTGTGTATATCCTCCTGACTCAATCTGGTCAGGTCATTTGACTTTAGGAATTTATTGATGCCTTCACTATCTTCTATTTTATTAGAGTATAAGGTTTCAACATAATTTCTAATTATCTTCTGTATTTCTATAGTGTCTGTTGTGATATTGCCTTTTTCATCATGTGTGCTAGTAATTTGGGTTCTCTCTCTCCTTCTCTTCATTAGTATGGCTAAGGGTCTGTCAATCTTGTTTAATTTTTCAAAGAACCAACGATTAGTTTTTTCAATTGTTTCTTTTGTTTCAATTTCATTGATTTAAATAATTAAAATTGATTTTAATGATTTCTTGCCTTCTACTGCTTTTGCTGCTGATTTGTTCTTCTTTTTCTAAGGCTTTGATATGTAGTGTTAGGTCATTTATATGTGGCTTTTTTTTCTTTTAAGGAATGAACTCCATGCAATGAATTTTTCTGTACGTACTGGTTTCATAGTGTCCCAGAGATTTTGATATGTTGTGTCTGTGTTATCATTTATCTCTAAGAAGTTTTTAATTTCCTCCTTGATGTCTTCTGTAACCCATTGTTCATTCAGTAACATATTGTTCAGTCTCCATGTAATGCAGGAATTTTTCTTCCTTATTTTATTGTTGATTTCCAATTTCATTTCATTATGATCAGATAAAATGCATGGTAGTATCTCTACTCCTTTGTATTTGCTGAGAGTTGCCCTGTGACATAATATATGGTCTATTTTTGAGAAGGATCCATGTGCTGCTGAGAAGAAAGTGTATCCGCTTGATGCTGGATGATATATTCTATATATGTCAATTAAGTCTAAGTTGTTAATTGTGTTATTGAGTTCTATAGTTTCTTTACTCAACTTTTGTTTGGAAGATCTGTCCAGTGGTGAGAGAGGTGTGTTAAAATCACCCCAAGATTATTGTGTTGTGGTCTATTTGACTCTTGAACTTGAGAAGAGTTTGTTTGGTACCAAACATAGCTGTACCATTGTTTGGGGCATATATATTAATGATTGTTATGTCTTTTTGGTGTATGATTTCCTTGAGCAGTATGTAATGTCCTTCTTTATGCCTTTTGACTAACTTTGGCTTGAAGCCTACTTTATTTGATATGAATATGGATATCCCTGCTTGCTTCCAAAGTCCATGTGAGTGGTATGATGTTTCCCAACCTTTCACCTTCAGTCTGTGTATGTATTTTCCTATCAAATGAGGCTCCTGTAGGCAGCATATTGTTGTATCTTTTTTTAATCCATTCTTCTAGCCTATGTCTTTTAATTGGTGAGTAAGCCATTAACATTTAGGGTTACTTTTGAGATATGGTTTGTATTTCCAGCTATATTTTGTTTATTTTAGTTATTTAACTTAACTTGGTTTTCCTCTTTGGTTAGTTTTTCTTTCAGTGTACCACCTCCCACTGTTGCTTTTCATTGTTATTTTTCATTTCCTCTTCATGAAATGTTTTGCCAAGGATATTTTGAAGTGTTGGGTTTTCTAGCTGCAAATTAGTTTAACTTTTGCTTATCATGGAAGGTTTTTATTTTATCTTCAAACCTGAAGCTTACTTTTGCTGGATACAAGATTCTTGGTTGGAAACCTTTGTCTTTCAGCATTTGAAATATGTGGTTCCAGGTTCTTCTAGCTTTCAGGATCTGTGTTGAAAAATCAGCCGTTAATCTAATTGGTTTAACCCTATATGTAATCTAATTCCTTTCCATTGAGGCTTTTAGAATTCTCTCCTTATTCTGTATGTTGGGCATTTTCATTATAATGTGTCTTGGTGTGGATCTTTTGTGATTTTGCACATTTGGTGTCCTGTAGGATTCTTGGATTCGGATTTCCATTTCATTCTTCATGTCTGGAAAGTTTTCTGATATTATTTCATCAAACAGATTGCTCATTCCTTTGGTTTGGATTTCTATACCTTCCTCTATCCCAATAACTCTTAAATTTGGTCTTTTTATATTATCCCATATTTCTTCTATATTCTGCTCATTGTCTCTTATCAGTCTCGCTGTGTCTACATTCTTTTCGAGGTGATATACTTTGTCTTCATTGTATGATGTCCTATCTTCTTAGTGGTCTACTCTGCTGCTGATATTCTCATTTGAGTTTTTAATTTGGTTTATTATTTCTTTCATTTCTAGGACTTCTGTTTGGTTTTTTTGGTGTAACCTCTATCTCCCTGTAGAGGTGATCTTTTACTTCTTGGATTTGTTTATGTAATTCATTGTCAAAGTGATCTTTCATTGACTGTATTTGCTGTCTAGTGTCTTCCTTGAGAAACCAAAACATCTGAATCATATATATCCTGAAATCTTTATCTGATAGTCTTTCTGCTGTAGATGCTAATTCTTCCAATGATGTGTTGTCTTGCATTGTTTGTGGTACTTTCTTTCCTTGTCTTCTTTTTTTCCTTGTTCATGTTGCTTGTGTTTCTTTCCAGCTCTGTGAGACTGGAGTGTTATTGTTTTTACCCTATAGATTTGTAGTGCTCTTGTATAGTTCCATGATCTCTCCTTTGTGCGGAAGGACAATGTTAACTGTTCCCAATATCAACTATACATCATCTATGAGCAAGTTTTTGTTATTAAGATATTTATATCTATTCTCAATGTCTAGAAATGTTGGATTCAGTTGTTATTTAAAATATAGTCATTAGTTTGATAAAAGGCATACAGTTTCTGGTGGCATATAGAGAACTGTGGGACAGGTGTAGGATGTTATTAAGGGGGAAAAATGTGAGGGTATAGGGTTCATATATCTTAGCAACTTTGGAGGATAACTCTATTGAAGAGGATTAGTAGCAGGAAAATAGACAGGAGGTATTTTATGGTAGACAAATAAGTGGGAGGAAAATAAGAAGCATAGAAACAAACACATAGTATGTATTTAGTAAGTTACAAGCAGTAGAAATAGTAAAAATTAGGAGGTTGAAAGAGGAAGAGAGGGAGTAAGAAAAATAAAAAGAAAAGGATAAAGAGAGAGAGAACAAGAAATGAAAAGAAAAAGAGAAGAAGAAAGAAGAAGAAGAAAATTTAAAAATAAAAAAATAATTAAAAACACTCTTAGAATTCTGTTTTCTTCTCTTCCATTAGGTGGCATTGTGTATTCCCTGTTGAGTCTCTGTCCTTAGGGTGGTGGAAGCCACCCATATGAGGAGGCTCTCCCTCTCATGCCTGAAGCCTCTGAGATCCCAGTCTCTCTGGGTTGCTCCTGGTCTCTAACCCCCTCCCCTGTCCTGCCCACCAGGTCCCAATTGCGGGACCTCTTGCCCACAGCCCTTGGTTCACCCCAGGTGGGCAGCACCCTGGCTTCCCCATGCTCCTGATGGACTGAGTGCTACTTCTGAATTGGGTGGTCACTGTGTCATCATAGCTGGGGAGAGGGGGAGTTGGAAACCAGCAACCTGGTCAGTCTTATTCCCTCTGATAGCTGCGCCCACCAAAAGCTGGTGAGAAAGGTTTTGAGTTATCACAGCTGGGGGAGGGGGAGTTGGAGACCAGGCCCTTTTATCAGTTGCACTCTGCTCTGATAGCCACGCCCACCAAAAGCTGGTGAGAACGGTTTTGAGTTTTTACAGCTGGGGAGAGGGATGGCTGGGGACCACACACCTGTTCAGATGCCCATCTGTGCTGCCAGCCACATCGGCCACAAGTTACCAAGATAGTTTTTCCAAGATGGAGCCAGTCCTTTGCCAGTGCTGAGGAATCTGGTGAGGTGGAGAGTGCCGGGCTGTCTGATGTCCTGTGCTGTAGGGGACCATACTAGGACCCCACTGGGAGATGGACCACTGTCTCCACTCTGCAGCCACACAGCCACGTGGCAGTGCTCAGACTCCTGCAAAGCTGGCAAAAATTGATTCCAATTTCCTGGCGTTCTGCGCTGTGCTTGTTTTTCCGGTGTACTCTGTGAAGCTGCAAATTTCTCTGGGCGAGCCCCGGTGAAGAAACCATCTGACTGTTCTCAGACAGAGCAGCCCTGAACAGGATCTCCTCTACTCTGCCATCTTGGATCCTTCCCCTCATCTATATAACTCTGGATGGACCATTTAAATACGGTGAAAATCTCATGGCTACAATATCATAGATCATGTTTGGAAGAGTGCAGGATGTCAAGGAAATGGGCGTGAGGTCTGATTCTGACTGTGTCACTGCCACATATATTGTTTTGATGGTTAATTAACTCCCAACAAAAATAAGAATAAAAATATTTACCTCAAGGTGTTTGATTAAAATGTTTTAAATTGTGTCTGTATAGAATTGTTATAAATAGAATTCTATTTAGTTTTGATTAAAAGACTTTAATAAATGTTTTAAAAATGCTTTCCCATTTTATTGATTATTTAATAGTTTGAAACATGAACATGTGTTTTAGTTTTTTTTTTTTACTTACAACCAGTAATACATTGTTTTTTAGTTATTCCAATAACATGACATTGTTCTGTGCAAATAAAACAAGTTTTATGCAAATGGCAATTTAATTCATTTATTTACTTGTTCAATCTTTTTATTATTTTGGTTTATGGGTGTGTTGTCCAAATATACCTGTCTGCATAAATGATAATTTCATGATCCAATTATAGTTTCTAATTATGATAACTAGTATGAAATTTATTCATCCATAGAGACCTATTTTACTACAAGTGCATTAATCAGTGTAATGAATTCAGGTGAATAAAATTGTAAATAGGCTAGAGAAAATGGGTGGAAGATGCATAAGTAATTATCATATTATTACATACAGCATTAAATATTTTATTTTTAATATATTAGCCAAGAATACCAATTAACTGAAAGTCTTCTGGAAGACAATATGAATTTAGCTTCATTTAATCATTCAGTAAAGCATGTTTAGTGAGCACCTACTCTGCACCAATTACTGCAGTCTCTAAAAGTAAAGACTTATAAGTCTTTGTTCTAACAGACCCTAGCTTTTGTGGGAAGGAAAAATGGATAAGCAAGTAAGTAAATCATCTATCTTCAGATAATAAAAATATTATCAAGTAGATAAAATGGATATGAATGGCTGAGAAAGTACATGGTTGGAGAATATAACCTAGTGTGCTCAAGAACAGCTAAGCCTTGCCTTCCCAATAAAAGACAGTGAAAGCTATGCTAATATCAAAAGCTGAAGATTTCAGAATTAGAATGATTTGACTTTAACTGACTTTACTTTCACTTCATTTTAGTATCAAAGAGCCAAAAATGTAGGCAACTAAATTTAACTGCACAATGAATGATATGAATGTATGTGACTAAAAGAGAACCCCCAGAATTTTTGCATTGCAGAAGCTCATGTAGAAAGAATTCTGCCAAATAGGAGGGCCCCATGAACATGGATTCTCCTGCCTTTTATACTGTTTTAGCACAGATTGCTTAAAGATTTCCCTAAAAACAAATTATATATATAATACTTCTCCTTTAAAATTTAAAAAGTATCAAAAAGGCTGACAAAATAATACTTTGAATCCATTCATGGATTATGGATTATGCTCACAAAATATATATATTCCTGATTCACTGTTAGGTTTACTTGAAATTTCAGTGTCAATTCTGGCCATGAGCAGGCAAACTTTGAATTGCATACTAAATGATAAAATGGATGAAGACACCATCTGAGAACAGAGAAACAATCAGAGTGGATAGTTGGTGAGAAGCTTATATTGATGGCAGGGATAGGAATATATATGTCCCTTTAAGTGCTGTGAGAAGCCAATGAGGATTTTTCACCAAGAGAATCTCATGATGCCATTAGCATTTCTGAATTATCACATTTGCTATTAAAATGAAAATTGTAAGCTACTAACTTATGAAAGCCCAGAATCCAGCTAGAAAAGAGGGCACTGAGGTTTCAACTAGAGTAGTGCCACTGGAAATGAAGAAAATATGGCAGAATCAAGTTATATTTTGGAGATAAAGGTGGTAGGATTTATAAATGATATAGATGTGGGAATGAAGGGAATGAAAATAATTAAAGATGATTCCCAAATTTGAGGATTTAGTAGTAATGAATAAAGGATGGTGCTATTTATTAAAATGGAGATTATTGGGGAAGAGGACATTAATGAAGAAATAGGTAAATGGAGCAGGGAAGATATAATGATATAGTTGGGAGTATATGAAGGGCATATTAAATTTTAGTACCTATATCTTATACATGTGCCTAGAATTCAGAATACAGAAGAGTTCTGCAGGTGAAATTTTAGGAGTTTTCATTACATCAAAAGGAAAACTGTATTGAATACTGAGATTGGAAAACAGCATTTTTCATGGCCTTTACTTTAATTTAACCAGAGCATCTCCAGGGGAACAGAGAGGTGGAGGTTCCATTGGAGTAGAGTGACTTGGAATTGAGTCAGATGGAAGTGGAACCAGTATGCATCAGATAGTTTTCTATAATGTTAACTGTGAAGGAAAAGAATAGAGGGATGTATATGAGGAGAAATGGATTCAAGGTATTATTTTGTCAGCCTTTTTGATCTTTTTTAAATTTTAAAGAAGTATTTCTTTTGTTTTTATGCTATCTAGTGCATAGGAGGAATTTAGGGTTCTAGGAGATTGTTTCAGGAATGAATTCCTTAAAAAGTCTAAAGCGTATGAGGATTAGAGACAAATTTGAGGCATTGGACTGGACTTTGGAGCAGACAATACAGTTTCTCATGTCACATGACAGAAGTCAGGGACTCCCAGGAAAGACACAGAGAGCTTAGTGTGGACAATATCAAGCATTTTAGGAGTGTTCCTTATCCTTTCTCAGTAAAATATGAGGGAGTCTCAGTGAAGGAACAGAAGATTGAATTATTAGAAGTCTAAGAAGAAAAAGAATCCATGACATTATCTCATAATGCAGGAAAATTAATACCCAGAAAAAATGTAACAGAGCTGCATATATTTATTTTATACTTAACATCATTTAATGTAATTGCATGAACTAAGCATTTTTAAATTCTAGAAATTAAAAAATTAAATTTTTAACATATGTATTGGTTATCCTAATTTTTTGAAACAGATACTTTTCTCAAATATGATGGTAAAGACATTGATTGAATGTTTCCAAAACATTTATGTTTAAAGTGAAATGTCTACAAATCCTTTAAACATAAATAATTATGTATGTTTTAATTCAGCAATTCTATCCCCTTTGAAAGAATTAAGATTTTGTCTCTTCTTTGACTAGTCTCAGGCCTGCATGTGTGGGGACAATTCCTCTGGTTCTCATGTGTCTGCACCCAGGGGTAACTTCTACCTCTAGACAGGTATGTGCTCCTGAGATCTCCTATATTTAAATATGATGTTATAATTCTTTCAAACATATGCTAATTTTGAAAATGTGCACATTGATCTAATCTTATTGTTTTTCTTTTTTCATTTTTCAATACCTTCTATTCTATCCTGAAGTAATTTCTAAGCTTTACATACAATGTTAATCTCATAGTTGTCTATAATTACAGCAAATTGGCAATATGCTGAAGAAAAATTAAAATAGTGCACAAAAAAGGAATCATGGAGAAAGGTAACTATGTATTATTTTAAGTTAGGCAATATTTATATTTTCACTAATACTGGGAAAATTTTCTATGATATTAGGTGAAAAATATAACCAATTGAATGTGAAATATTTTGAACACTTCTTATTTTGCTTAAAAATATTTAAGATAGCTTACAAAATTCCATACTATTCAGCATGACAAAATCTATATATAACTTGGAAAGTTACTGAAAAGGGAAAATTATTAGCAAAAAGAAAAGAGTCCTATTAAATTTATATTTCTTGAATTCTGCCAAAAGATTTTAGAGACAGACACTCTAATGAACACAGGTTTTTCTCTGAGCATTTTCAAAACCCACATTTTTCTAATGCAAAGCTGAGTTTTATAATTTAGAGCATCTGCTAGAGAAAGCAAACTTGCTGCACCAGGGAAGCCCAGATAACCATGCTGGGGTCACTGGCTAGACTCACCTGCACTGCCTCAATCTCCTTGGCATACAGCCCACAGAGTTCTCTTCATGGAAAAAGAGAACAAAGCAGAAAAGGTGCACAGAAGCAACCTTCCCAAAAACACAATTGTCATAAATATACAATTTAAAAGAGTTGTATTACCTTCTGGTTCATCTAAAGACAATCTCAAAGATCAAGACCTTCATTTGCATTGTTTGTTGCCAATGCTGCTGGTGCTGTACATGATGATAATGATAATGGTAAATTATTGTCTCCATAAGTTTTTTTTTTTTTTCCTGGTATTACGAATTGAATTCAAGGGTGATTTACCACTGAGCTATACCCCAATCCTTTTTTTTTTTTTTTTTTTTTTGAGACAGGGTTTTGCTAGATTTCTGAGGCTGATCTCAAACTTGGGATACTCAGTCTCAACCTTCTGAGTTGCTAGTATTACCGAATTAAAGGCATGCAACACGATTCACAGGAAAATTTATTTTACACAGAAATAAAAAGCCACAGTAGGTTGGCCTAAAATCATATGCTCTATATGTACTATAGCAATATTGCTGTGGGACAGGGTCTCAGGGTCTCCATTGCATCATTCAATCTCATATAATCAGACATGTTTGGGAATGTATTTTTAATAATTTTTAGTGAGCAATAAAATACATAAACTGTATACTATATTACACCTCACACACAAACCTGTTGATGTTTCTGCAGAGAAACAAGTAAATACTCTCACTTGATCAGTAAAAAAGATTGTAAATGGCACGGAGTTTAAAGCATGATTTGCTACCAAGTGAATTTACTGAAACACAATAAAAGAAAACTTTTGGTTTGTATTATTTTCATTTTACTTTTTGATTTATTTTAGTGGAGAGTGGAAGATATTGGAAATTTATGGGAGAATTCCATACAGGGTAGTTGTGAAGGTTAGAAGTGATCATTTAAATCATTTGCTGGCTACACAGTAAGTGCTCATAAACACTACTGATTTTGTCCACACTCTTGGCAGGTCCTGGGTTCCATCCAGCATGCTGTTTTTATAGCACAGTGTTACTGCACAAATGGGAATGTAACACATCTTGCTGAATGTCTGATTGGGAAGTTAGACACAGTTATTTTTTGATGTACTGTTAGGACTGCAAAGCTGGATATTGTCCCTGTGCTACAAGTCCCATATTCTTAAGAGGTTTTAATTCTTTCTTTATTTTTTATTCATTCATTAATTCATTCATTCATTTTTGTAATACTGGAGATCGAAATGGGGGCATTTTAACACTGAACTACATTTTCTGACTCTTATTTTTATTGTATTTTGAGACAGTCTCACTAAGTAGACGAAGGTCTCACTAAATTGCTGAGGCTGGCCTCCAATTTACTATCTCTTGAGTTTCTGGGATTACAGGCATGCACCACTGCACCTAGCTTAATCTATGTATTTTTAAATGCCAACAAACTTTAACATAAACTTCATAGAATGATGTAAAATGGAAATTACAATCCTCATTTGGAAAGCAAAAAATACCAAAACTGAAATCTTATTTCCTAACTTCTTTGAAGGGAGGTCCAAACTCAAGTAACTCTTTGTTACCATTTGGTCACTAGACATTTAGATATATACTCACAAATCTATAGATAGTTTGTCAAAAGATCCAAACCAGGAGGACATGGTTGCACTTGCCTGTAATCCCAGCGATTTGGGAGGCTGAGGCAGGAGGACCACAAGTTAGAGACTAGCCTCAGAAACTTTATTAGGCCCTAAGCAACTTAGCAAGACCCTCTCTCAAAATGAAAATTAAAAAAAGCTGAGGATGTTGATATGGCTCAGTGGTAAAGCACCTCTGAATTCAATCCTCATAAAGAAGAAAAAAAGCCTTTGAGGTTTTAGAACAGAAATTCTATTAAAAGAAATTTAAATACCCTGCAGTTGCATATGATAATTGCACAAATGTTCCTACTCTCACTGGTGGGCAAAATATTTAGAGGTTTTTTTTCCTTCTATGTTGGCACAGATAACCTGACTTGGCATCTTGACCATAAATTCAGGATCAATGTGCTAGTCAAACTAATACAGAAAAATTATCAGGCCCAATTTGTTTCTTCTACATTTATTGAGAAAAAGCAATTATTTTGAGTAAGTTATTTCCTAAAGTATCAGCTATTCCCTTAGTACGCAAAGACCTTTTCTCTAATTTGTACAAGCCAGGTATTAGGGTCTAATCATGTTTTCAAACATAAAAAGCAAGAACTTTATATATTTCACTCAGTTGCTTGGCTTTAATTTGATTTTCAGGACAAAAGCAGTCAATGATTTTATATTCTAATGTGAATTTCTTAAGACTGAAAGGCACTACGTGTATTCATTCAATAAGGTTTTACAAAGTACTTATGGTATCATAAAGATTCCTGCCATCCAATTTTTCTTTGAACTTCAGGTAGGAATATGTGTTCATAGACTCTTTGGTTCACTGAACTTGCCCCACCTACTTGTCTTAGGTTATTTTTCTAAGATTAATTTTTGCACTCTGATATGAATATAGTTAGCGCTGGTTTTAAAGGTAAATTCAAATTGTATGATAAATAAATGTCATTTAAATCTTTTTCTCAAAGTTTTAATAATTTTCTTGTCAGAAGTAATGATTGATGTAACTTGCTGCTTTCACAGAACAAATGGCAAAAATTAATAACCATAACAGCTGTGCCACAAGTTGATCATTTCTTCTACTGCCTTAAAGGATTAATTAAATAATATTTATCATAACACTGACAACCATGCTATTATTATGTGTATTTTTTATCTTCCTTATTAAAGATCAGAAGATTTAAAACTTCGAAATATTTCCTTTTTTTCCATATTATGAAATGATCTTCATTTGATAAGTTCTAGAATTATTTTTAACATATTCTGAAGACACTGTAAAATTCAGGATTTTAAAAAATAAGATGTTTATTCCACCTAGAACTGACTCCTACCTCTGACTCTTTTCTTTCTTTGAACATCTTTTAATATCCACAAGAACAACTCCAATCTGACTAAACCATCTGAAACAGTCATTCTTTCTGGATTAATACAAAGTAAAAAAATAAATAAAATGGAATCATGAAATATATCTTCAACTTTTCTTCTGTTCTAAAATTAGAGAAAATATATTATCTGTTAGCTCAAAAAGAATGAACACATACAGATATACATAACTGTTTATTAGTGCTTGTATTTTATATATTTTTGCCTCATCTACATAGATAAAATGTAAATAATAACTAAATTCCACCCTCACTTCCTTCTCTTTGCTTATATCTGTATTTTGAAAAACTGTATTTTAGAAAAAATCTGTTGTGTATACATGTTGTAGAATTTATGTATGATATGTCAAAGTGCATAAATGCATTCTACTGTCATTTATAACTAATTAAAACAAATAAAAATTGATACACATAAAAACTCTTGATAGTCTATTTGTGAGCAAATATTGTTTAAATTCACTATAACATTTATTGTTTACTATTTTACCTTGAGGATCACAAAATTCTCAATTGATCTTCAAAATCCTCAATTGATTTCCAATAAAAGTTTTGATACTAACCATTGCCAACCTGAAGTAGTTCTGTTCAATATTGTTACTAAAAATGAATTGACTTTATTAACTATAGAAATTCATTGAATCTTTACCCACAGTTTAATATTCACTAATATGTGCTGTTTTTGTTGTTTTTATTGTTTGTGTTCAGAAATTGTATTACATATGTTTCTGCATATGCTCGAATCATTCTTATTATTTATGAATTCAAAATATTATTATTTATGTATATAGGTAGAGTTACTAAGGAATAATAAATTTTAATTTGCAATAAGACCCACTCCATTAAATAAAATGCTCATTAATAATGTGTTTTTTTGTTCCTTGAGTGAACAACTTCATTTTGAACCCGATGATGTAGGAAGAATTCCAGTAACATGTAGGATCATCAAGTATGTCAAATGTATGACTCTGGTGGGGATGCTGATAACAAGAGAGGCTAGCCATGTGTAGGGGTAGAGACTAGGTGGGAAATCCCTGTGTCTTTTTCCAATTTTGCTCCCAATTTTAAACATAAAATTGTTCCAAAAATCTTTGAAGAAAAATTTCAGGAAAACTTGAAGCCATCCATCATCATTTGGGCTAGCCCAAGTGATTCAACGTGTATTTTTACATCACAATTTTACATGTAATGGACCAAGAAGGAGAAATCATATTTCTTATTTTCAATCCTGCTGTGATCAACTTCCTACTGTGACAGAACCAAGGAAAATTGAGTAAAATACCCTCTGAAGGAGGTGAATTGAGGCTGGCTGTATGAAAGTTATTACCTTATACAGGGAATTATTATGGGTGACTCAAAAACAAGCCCTCATGACACTGGGATGATAAAACTTTAGAGTTAGCAGTCTACATGTTTAGTGTGCTTACTTTTACATCTTTTTTAAAAAATCAGCATATTTAAAAAATTATAGAAAGGAATACATTTTTCTATCATGTTGTGAAAATTATTTTTCAATTATTTTATAAAAATAACCCTAGTTTATGATCTGTTTTCCATATCATAGTGTGCTTAGCTAAAATTCACAGCAACCTTAAGCTATGGGTACAATTTATGTCTCTGTTTTACTACTGAGGAAAGAGATGTAGAGCATTAAATATAAGGCACAGTTCTCAATCCAAGATTTCTGAAGATCATGATTTTAACCACTAAACAGTAGAAATACTCAACTCTTCTCCAAAATATAAAATTTTAGGAAATCAAGTAAATAATAACCTCACAACACTTTTTTTTTTTTTTAATTTACTGGGGCAAAACTCTACAAGCATAGAATAAAGATCAAATCAGTATTTGAAAATAGATCAGTAGAGTACACCAAGCCATTGTTTAGCTCATGGCCAGCACAGGCTTCATAAATGAAGATTCAGTATGTGCGAAATCCTCAGGGAGTTTAAATTAAAGAGACAGACTCTAATTACCTTTAAACCAGATCCAGGACAGCTTCTCCTAGCTCCAGCCTCTAGCCACCTATTATGGTAGTGAGGTTTACTGAAGAGACTAGCAAGAGAGAGAGAGAAAACATGGCAGGGAGTGGAATTTTATTGGGGAACAAAAAATTCTGGGGAAAATCCCATCCAATGAAGATTAAGGGGGGCAGTGTCCCAAGGTCAGGTGCGACGATTGGGTCTTTGGGGTAGTGGCCAGACATGCCTCCACACGGACAAGTCCTAGGATCTGAGAAGGGTGGGGAAAGCTCTGGACACAAGGATGTGTCTAAGCACCTCCAGCCAGGGAGGTAACTCAAATCACGTGGGAGGATGGCCTTCCACACCATTGCATTATTTTAGATCATCAGATAGGTAACTCTATATGTTCTACTTAATACAGTTTATTTATTTCCATGTTCTCTCTTTCCAAAATTAGATTGCACCAGAAATAAAAAATGTAATACCTGAATATAAGTGGAAGAAAGAGGATAGAAATAAGTAAGAGCTATGCTAAATTGTAAAATTACCTGGGTCAGCTTTCATTTCCAGCCAAACAGATTTACTAAAAACCTGATTTTACCTAGCTGAAAAGAAAAAAAAAGATGAAAACAGCTTTCACAAGGCTGAATAGTAATTAATGACAGTGTTTTCTCAAAAATGGAATGAAATGAGGTGAGCCCAGCTATTACTTGAATTTAGCACCTTGAGTTTTCAGGCTGCAGTAAAGAAAGAGAGAAATGAAGCAGAAACCTGCAGGTTCTTTGATTGGAGGACATGGAGTTGAGTATGGGAATTCCATGGAAAATGGAATTTGGAGGACAGAGTACCAGAGAAGATAAAGCTAAACAGAAGGAAGATTTTGGAGAAACAGAGATAGTCCTTATTGAGTAGCCATAATAATAATTAGAGTAGAAAAGAGAAAAAGACAAAGAATTGGAAAATAAATTAAAATATTATAAAGTAAACACAAGCATATTAATAATTAAATAAAATGTACATGGCCTCAACACACCAATTAAAAATCAGATACACAGATTAGATTTAAAAGCAATACCCAACATTATTCTGCTTACTGTGATGGACATTATTATCCAAATTACATGTATGAAGATATGAATTGGTGTGAGCATAATTTATATACAACCAGAGATACAAAAAAGTATGCTCTGTATGTGTAATAAGAATTGTAATGCATTCTGCTGTCATTTATTTTTTAAAAATCAATTAAACATTTTTTAAAGGAAATACACTTTTAATATCAAGATACCCATTGGTTAAAATTGACATGTAGGAAAAATATGCCATATTAATAATAGTTAGAAAAAACTAAACTTTAGATATTCATATCAAAATTGATTTCAGAAGAAGAAGACTATAACTAGGGATTTTTTTAAAAGAGTCATTTTATAATGAAGAGAGATTAGTTCTTCAAGAGGATTTAACAATATTGAATTCCTATGAATCTAATATCAGTTTCAAAATAAATAAAGTAAAAACTGATAGTACTTCAAGTAGAAATAGACAAATTGACAACTAAGCAATTCTTAAATATGGTTAGATTTTTTATATTCTTCTCTCAATAATTGAAAGACTAACTAGGCAGAAAACCAACAAGGATGCAAAAAACATTGAACTTCACTATCAACAAACATGATCTAATTAATATTGTTAAATACTCATTCCATTTAAAAGAGTTAAATACATATTCTTTTTAAATGCACCAAAAGCATTTCCCAAGATAAACCAATTTTTGACACATAACACACATCTCAATAAATGCAAAAGGATTCAATCATACAAACTATGTTCTTTGACCACAATGAAATTAAATTAGAAAGAAACATGGGAAATTTCCCCGTATGGTATCACAGTAAATGTTATACTTCTTAAATACTACATATCAAAGAAGAAAGAAAATACAAAATAAAATACTTTTACTGAATGAAAGTAAAAACACTACACATCAAAATTTGTGTAATTATGTTAAATAAGTAGTCTGGAAGAAATTGAGAGGGCTATCAATATTTCACTCAGAAAGAAAAAGAAAAAAGGAGTCATACTTTTGTAATTCCATTTTTATATAACTCTGAAAGTTGTCAAACAGTCTATAGTGTTAGAAAGAAAATAAGTAGTTGCCTATGATAGAGGGGACCAACAACTGGGACATATAGAATTCAAAGCAGCACAAGAA
Organism: Marmota flaviventris; assembly: GCF_047511675.1. NCBI lineage: Eukaryota > Metazoa > Chordata > Mammalia > Rodentia > Sciuridae > Marmota > Marmota flaviventris. The sequence continues at coordinate 84,497,859 of NC_092509.1, read as the reverse complement.
AATTTTTGGAGATGATGATATGTTGGCTATCATTACTGATGATTTTATGAATGTATGGTTATCTCAAGCCCTATCAATTCAAATGCATGAAATTCAGTTTTGTCAGTTCCATTTCATAAAACTATTTAATGTGGGGGAAAAGGTACTTTCATAAATTGCTGGTGGGACTGCAAATTGCTGCAGTCACTTTAGAAAGCACTGTGAAGATTCCTCAGAAAACTTGGAATGGAACTACCATTTGACCCAGCTATCCCATTCCTCGGTTTACACCAAAGGACTTAAAATCAACCAACTATAGTGACATAGCCACACCAATGTTTATAGCAGCTGAATTTATAATAGCTAAACTGTGGAACTAACCTAGAATGTCCATCAATAGATGAATGGATAAAGAAACTGTGGTATATTATACACAATGGAAAATTACTCATTATTAAAAGAATAAAATTATAGCATATGCAAGTAAATGGATGGAGTTGGAGACTATTATGCTAAGCAAAGTAAGACATTCCCCAAAAAACTAAAGGCTGATTGTTTTCTCTGATTAGTGGATGTTGATCTATGATGAGGGTTGGAGCATGGGAAGAATGGTGAAACTTTGGGCAAAGGGGAGGTGGAAAGGGATTCTGAGGGTAGGAAAGATGATGAAATGATATGGACATCATTACCTCTAGGTACATGTATGAGTGCATGAATGGTGCGTCTCTACACTGTGTACAACCAGAGAATTGAAATGTCACACTCCATTTGTGTACGATGAATTGAAATTCATCTTGCTGTCATGTACAACTAAGTAGAACAAATAAGAATAAATAAATAAATAACTGAATAAAAATCAATAAACCAACAAATACATTCAATTTAGTAGAATAAATGATTTCATGTTCTTGGGAAGCCAAAGAATTGTTGAGATTTAGATTCTACAAAGAGACTATATATAGTGAAATTCCTAGTTGAAGATTGGGTTTTTAATATTTAATAACCACAAAAATAAAATTAGTAAGGAAAAGGATAATATCCATGGGTATATCCATGGCATGGAATAGCCAAGGTACCATGAAAGACAAGATATTGGAAAAAATGGAGATCAAGTAATTAGGAGATCCAATTTAAAACTTTAATCTACATGGATATTGCAATCATCAAGAGTTATCAAAACAGAAATTGGGGGGCCAGACAGCAAACTGGGAATGATATCTTCATAGAATGAAGGTGTTGACTTGAGTATCTGGAAATGTTTACAATAGATATGATGACTCGAACTTCAGAGCTGAATGATTTCGAGAAAGTAGAGGAACAAATTTCTGAAAGTAGTGATGGAATCAGGGCACGGAGTTGGAGTACTAGCAACTTAAAATCAAGAAGGCATGAAGAAAAGTCCCAGCTATATGAGCAGAACACCTCACTATGTGCTACTGAGTTTAGTGCATTTTTATAGAACATGTTATATATTAGCATAATTGAAGATGCTAGTTTCATTGCTTGTCTGTAAAATGTACTCCCTGAGACTCTATATACCTGAAATTTACTTTCAGATGTTGTCTATTATTTCAATTTCGAGGAAAATAAAATTTAACCCTGAAATTATGAAAATCATTTTTCTAATGTAAAAATTTAATACAACCTCAGGCAAGAGTTAGTGGGTTAATTAGTAATATCCACAGAGAACTTAGATTAAATTATATTTAACATCTGCATCAATCAAGTTGTGGTTAGCCAGAAGCAATGATATGTATGACTGTAGGTACTGAAAAGTACTGACTTATATTTCACTGTGGAATTTTAAGAGAGGTAAGTAAAGAATAAGGGGAGATATCACACTTTAATTCTACTAATACAAGTGGATAAGTGTATTGATTAAATACAATTACTTATAAAGTAAGATTTATAAATAATTATACATTTTTTATTAAATCTACATGGATTACAGGTAAATGAAACCAAAACAAAACTAAAGAATTGGCTGAACTAAAAAAAAAAATAAAATAAAAAGAGCTGGACAGATAGCAAATGGAAGAAATGTGAAAACAATACATTTTAATTATCAATTCTTGCTATGTAAAACTTCCTCCAGCAGCAAGTCGAAGATACACAATAAAAGTAAATGTGTTATAGTTTCATTTAATTAACACCACAGCATTGTAGAGTAAAAGCATGAATGTTTGTCTTACCATCCTGCACATATCCACAATACTGAATGAGTGGCAGGTAATCACTTCTGTCCCTGTGTGCCCTAAATCCAATCCACATTGGAGATTTGGTCTCAGCAACTGAAAAGGAGCTCTCACACCTGCATTCCTTTGTATATATTGCTTCCTGGGGACTGACTTCTCAATAATTCACTTTTATGAACTCCATTATATCAGTTAATTTGTCAAATTTCCATTCCATTATCAATTTTCCTTCAAATGAATGTTAAATGTAGCCCTCTCAAGCATGAACTCAAAGAGTTAATTTTTCCCATTTTTCTTAGGAAGTCTATTGACATCTATTGTACTAACTCACTTAGGGTACTGCTCCCTTAAATAAGATGCATAGTTCACCTGGGAAATATCACAAGCTTGCTTAGGTCATCGAAATTACAACAATGTCAGGCACATAAAGGGTGCTTAATAACTGTTAAATTAATCCTTAACTTTACATTTCTCCTTTTTATTTTATATGACCAAGGAATATTACAAACAGAGTAAAGTTTTATTTAAGCCTAATAAAATAGTTTCTACCTTAGGACTTTTGCTCCTGGAATGTTCTTTCAGTCTGCTTGCATGGCTGGATCCCTTTTATGAGTTTGATATCTATTAACTAGGGACATATTCCCCAAGACAAATACTGATCATGTGAGTTAAAAAAATTATTTAAATTATATAACAAACTCCATCATCAAGCACCAGGTTTCAAATTGATATTTAAATTACATGCATTTAATTCTTTTTCTTCTCTATAATTATACTTTGTCTCAAAGTACAACAATACTTGTATTTATCTCCTTTTCTAGATCTCCTAGTCTGCTCTAAATAGCTCACCTTGTAGATCATTCTGGCAACAATTTAATTCCATATAGGTCTTCCTTTCCAACCTACCATAATTTTAGATCACTGATAATAATCCTTTAATTATTCCTCGTCAAAAATTTTTATGATGTAATATGACATAATTTTTAGTTTGAGAAAAAAATTGGTTACAAAAAAATGTCTACTGCCAAAAAGTAAACCAAACATTTTAGAAAGTCAATTTTCAGAAAAATATCTATTTTTTATCCTCTTTAATTTGAATTATAACTGATAATATTTAATCTCAACAACTTCATTCATAAAATAGTTATACTGATGTTATTTGCTGATTTAACTCTAAAATGAATCAAACAACAATGCGACATTCATACTAATGTAGCACAAGTTGTGTATTGCTTATCTAAATACTTGTGACGAGAGTGCTTGGGATTTCAGCTTTTTTACAGATTTTGAAATATTTTCATATATGTGATTAGATGTATTGGAAATGAGACCTAGGGCTCAATATGAAATTAATTTTTACTCCATATAAACTCTATACATTTAGACAGGAGGTAATATTATACCATATTTTCAATATTTTTGGACTTGAAACAATATGTTATGGCATGAAATTTTCCACTATGACATTTCATGATGCTGTTCAAAATGTTTTGAATTTTGGAGAGTTTCAGATTTAAAATTTTCTGATTAGGGATGATTAGTCTGTACAAGATATGAAAATATATCTTAATTATCATTATTCCTTTGATTTAATGGAGACTTTTATGTGGAATTACATGTTCCATGTTATTTATTTATTTATTGTAAACAATCTAAATTTCCTCAAAATTAGATAAATGAAAGTTAAAAAGTGCACACTGATTTCTTCCACATATTAATGTGGTTTATACATGAATTAAGTGTATTTAAATAATTTTAGTAATAAAGAGGCAATGAATTTTCTATCTCTAAGTTATAGAAATACTATTTTTAAGCAAAACCATAATTTTTCCTTATCCACTTTTGCTTTAGCAACTGCTCAATAATAATTTTAAAATCAGCATAACAGACCAGAGGCTGTCACAGGTCAACTATATTTCACCTGCAGAATTGTATTGAAAATGATAGCTAGCCTAACAAAAAAGGAATGCTATGAGGTTACTCTACAAAAGAAAGAAAAATAATGATGTGTTGTTTAAAAGAATGAAAAATTGTGAAAGTTAATGGCTGATGAATTTAGAAAACCATATTAAAAATTTATGTTTTCTGTTTTAGTAGATTTTGATTTTCAGTTGAAAAATAAATGAGCAATTGAATGAATATAAAAATGGATCAAAAGAAAAGATAACAATATTTATGTTTATAAATTCAATTTTTGAGCATAGCTATATAGCATTTAAGATTAAAGAATGACAATTATTAATTTTGGCATATTACCTCAGAGTTAGAGATCTTCTCACTAATAATCTTATTTGAAGTTAAAAAATGACCCTGTCTGCCGGTCACCAAATTTATCTCCTTTTACTAAGAAAAAAAATTAGAAAGAATTATTGAATCAATTACATCATTCATGTACCCAATTATTATTAGAGTTTTATTTGATTTTCCATCTCTTAAATCTAGCATCTAAATACTTTGATCTGTGTAAAGACCAGCCAGTGAATCCTATAAATAGAAAGTCCTTTAGAGTTTTAAGTGATATATTCAAATTATCAGAGATCTAGATGTTGTTGTTGTATTTATCATTTGTTGTTTGTTGGCTTTTTAAAATTTTCTAGTGGAAGGATCCCTTGCAATGAAAATAGCTTGTGCTATCGTGGTTATTATAAAACTTCGAAGGTACTAGGAAATTAAACATTCCTAGCCTTAGTTCTACCTGTAATGTCACTATGATTAATCAATCATAATTTTTATCCATATTCTGATTCATAAAATAATATACCAGTTAACTGGTATTTTAGGCATGTGAAAGTCCTAAGGTCTACAGATTTACACAGGGGCAACACAAGTCTGCATTTTGCGTAGCTGGTTGTGACTGGAAGCTGAGGGGAGGCTCTAGTTCCTCAGGACACCTCTCAAGAAACCAGACAACACTTCAGAGTCTTGTAAATGGGAGTGCTTCACTGGTATGTGATTCTCCTATCACTTGCGTTTTAGTAAGCTTTTCATTGCTAGGACCAAAAACACTGACAATAACCACTTAGAGTAGGAATAGATTATTTAGGATTCAAGATTTTAGAGGTCTCAGTCCACAGACAACCAATTCCATTGCTCTGGGCCCACAGGGAGGCAGCAAGTCCTTGTCCTTGAGGAAACCTCCAGTGGGAAAAAGCTGATCCACCTTAAGGTGGGGTCAGGAAGGAGAGAGAGAGCGAAGAGACCACAGGGATGCTTCTGTCCAGGACACACGCCCAGTGTACCTCCTCCAGTCACAGTCCTCCTTCCTACTCCTAACAACCAGTTCACTCAAACTAGGAGGGACTGATTAGGTTTTAGCTTTCACAATTCAATCATTTTACCTCTGAATATTCCTGCAGAAACCACAGGAGATTTGGGGAGACATCTCACAGCCACACCATAACAACTGATTACCAGATGAATATCCAAGTAGTAACAAATTTTAAATTGGTGAATTATTTAAAGATCCTCTGGTTACCTAAAGATTTATTTTAGGAACCCGTGAATGACTGTAGTCCTACAAAGCCTATGAATCAACAAGATAAGTGAGTGCCTGTTATATCTAAAAGGAACTACAGCAACTATCATCAAAGAGCAATGGGTCACCTCTCTTCCAGCACCAGTTTTCAGTGGTCATCATTTCACTACTCAAAAGAGGATAGGTAACTGTTAGGGACTGAACTGCACTTCCCTAATATTCATATATTGAAATCCTAACACCTTTACTTCATAAAGTGTCCACATTTGGAGATGCAGTAACTAAGGAGGTAATTCAATTTAAATTAATTCCTGTGGACAGTCTTCTAGTCTTATAAGAGAGTCTGACCCAGAGGGAAGATCTTCTTCAGAGAAGATCGCTATCTACAAGCCAAGAAGGGAGAGCTGAAAAAGTACCAACCCTTCCAACCACTTGATCTTGGACTTCCTGCCCATAGAACTATGGGAAAGTAAATTTCTGTTGTTTAAGCTACTCAATCTATTATATTTTTTTTTTGTGTGTGTGGTAACTGTAGCATACCTATGCAGTAACCATGGAAATTAAAGCAAATAAAATTGTTTATTTATAGAAAACCTTTTTTATGCTGGGTACTGGTAAAGGCTGGGGAAATTAACTGCCTAACTCCTGGCTGGTAAAGACATTACAGTACAACTGAATATATTACAACATTGAAGAAAACCAGTTCACTTTAGCAGCTAGGGGGTATTAAAACAGAAGGTATTCTAAACCATACCAAATGCATTCCAATGTGATAATAAAAAATCATTTTTTTGTATTTGTTCCAGTGGTTATCCTATAGAACTATACACAAACACACACATACACACATACACACACACACACAGATATGTGAAATGTGAGAAAAAATATAATCTAGTTAATAGTATTGAACCAATATCATTTTCTTGATATTGGTTTGATATTGTATTATAGAATTATAGACAGGTAAGCTATAATGTATGTAAGCTATTATACAATTATACATAGGTAAGCTATAATATATGTAAGATATTGTGCTTATGTTATATTAGTAAAGGATATAAGAATATCTCTGACACTTTTGGAATTTGCGTAGCAACTGATTACTGTATTTCAAAATACAAAGTGTTACCTCAAGTGTAAAACAATGTATTTTTTTTGCCTGTTTTTTAATCATTAGTGTTTAAGCTCATGAGAAACCATATTAATGGAAGCATAAATATAGTAGTCAAGATCATTACAAAAAGTCAAATTATAGAAGGCAAATATTATGCAGAAATTAACAAATGATTTTTAAAATTCCCTGAATATAAAATGAATAAAATGTTTATTCTAAGTTTAGGTCTGTCACAGGATCATACCTCTAGCAATTTGTTCAATAGCACTCGAAAGCCTGCTAAGAACTTAGAACTTAGAGTTGAATTGGTAAACATCATTTGGACTGTTTGTTTAGTGGTCACAAAATAGCTCGATAAGAATGACTAGTAGTTGGGCATTTTAAAAGTAGACTATTGAGACAGCTTTAAATTTTGACCATAAATAACTGAGAGGATAACTGGATGCCTGAATATAATGTCAAAATCAGACTGTACTTACCAATGTAGGAGAGCTTGTAACTTTATGGTCTCATAAACAATATTCCATTTTATGTTTGAAATTTTCATGTTAATGTAACACAAAGCAGCAGTGCAATAAATATTTTATAACACATTAAATCTTTTTTCTTAATAAGAAGACTCAAATGGCCTGGGCTTTTATGAAAAGCCTAGTGATACATTTATCATCGTTTAGAAATGCTATAATTTTTTTCTCCTTTGTCATCTATTTCAACCACGGGCATGCATACTTCTAAATTCTGTGATTTTGCACACCTTTCTCCCACCACTTTTGAAATGACGTTCTATGTCAGAAAATAATTATATTTTTCAATATGTTTTACTTGTATCATTTATTCGTGTAAGTTTAAAAGAAGAGAACTTGTCCTGCCTTAAAAAATTAATTCTTAAAAATAGTATATTTCAGTAAATATGAATAACATTAAACATTCAAAATAAGAACCATTCAAACATATGCAATATTTAGGAGAAATGAAACATTTTTGAAAGTATAATTATAGGGAATGCTTTCTTCCTTTTATAGCTTGCCTTTCTTCTACTTGTTTTGCCTTGAGTTAAACAAAAATGCTTTTGATCATGTTTCTTTTGTCCTGTTTTGGAAGCCTTTGGAGAGAGAGGAATGGTGTGCTTGTGAAATTATTTATAGGGAAACTAGTATGTGAATTGAAATAGTACTGCACCAGTTCCCATTTTATTTTTCTGGCTAGTGTTCCTGAATTCAGTAATATACAATTATAGTAACTGCCAAAATGAACCCTAACTCAATAGAAAAAAAGGAAAACAGGCCTGATGCTTTTGCTTCTGAAAAGTAATTATATTGCTACATAAAGAAAATAGAAATCATCATGTAAAGAATACTAAGGGTTAGCTAAAGAGACCTACAGGAAAATTCTATGGCAGAACATAAAAGCTATTTGGACTGGCATGTATAAAGCGGGTCAACAGAAATCTATTCATTGTAATGTGTCTGAGAATACCTCTGAATTGCTTTTCTCTCACTGCTGTGTGTAGACTTTCTTAGAAGGCTAATTTGAGTCAGACATAGAATGATAGAACAAACATTTTGAAAAGTGATTTTAGTTTAAGAATCCTGTTTTGACTTCATTACCTTATAACCTAAGTCTAGGATTATGGCTACCAACTACAGAAAATTACTTCTTTTCCACTGTGTTAGCAGCCTGTATCATTTTGCAGTTTCCAAAACATTTCTGGATCTTTCTAGCATGGAGGCCAAAAAAAAAAAAAAAAACCTTCCCAAGCTCCCTAGGAAGAATGTCGGCATTCATAGGGAAGGACCTGCTCTATAAGTTCAAAGGTGAAGACCAGAATATTTCATGCTGTCCCACCACAAAGTGTCAGACATTCTTGCCATTGTCTCTTTCTGTCTTTCAAGTTTTGTAAACTATTTTAAACACTACACTAGAAGCAACTTCTTTTTGGGAATTAGAACCAGATTCTAATCAAAATCATGTCCAGAATTTGAGTCCATGAAAGGATAGCGTAGAGTTGGATCAAGAAACCATAGAGGGACTGGGATTGTGGCTCAGTGGTAGCACGCTTGCCTGGCACGTGTGAGACACTGGGTTTGATTCTCAGCACCACATAAAAATAAATAAATAAAATAAAGGTCTATCCACAAGTAAAAAATAATAATAATTAAAAAGAAACCATAGAGTAAATTTGCTTTTATAAGTATAGTATTCAAGTTGGACAATGATTGAGACATTCAGAATTTCTTTGAAAGCATACAAAATTATCGACTTGGGTGCCCTCCATAAATCTGAAGTGTCTGGTCTAAAGGGACCTGTCCTCAAATGTAGTATGATGGCTATCCAAAAGATTATTCCAACAGATTAGCACTGGCTTTTATTAAATATCACTAAAGTTTTCTATTCTGTTTAAATTTTCTTGTTTTTGAAAATATCAACTCATTTGAATTAATTTTACATAATAGATTTGCAGAAAATGAACCTTGCTTCAGCAGTAAATGCCAGTGTGAAACATTTTTCTAAAAAAATACACATTTTCATGAGTTATGTTAATCATATCCCTTTTGTAATGTTCCCATTATAAAATACTAATTTAAATTTTTATTTTCTTTTTGTCCAAGAGTTATTTAGAATATTGTGAGGGTATTTAATGATGCAATATAATTTTGATTAATATTTTGTGTTTAAAATATCCAGTAAAAACATATATTTAAAATTATTTGAAATTTCTTTTTAAGACCTAATTTGTGAAATTTATTATTGTTTGGATAACTGCTTAAACAATGGAAATGATATGCTTTGTGGGTATACAGTTCTATATATATTATTATATCAAAATATTTTTCCTATATCTAGTCATATAAAATTCAAGGAAAGTTATGTCTCATAGGATCTTAGGATGATAAATTGCATGAAGTTGCAAGTCAAAAATGTACTTAGGTTGGCTACTCTGTAAACTGCAATTTTGCTGAATACAGAATTCTTGAATTAGAAAATAATTTCCATCAGCATTTGAAAAATATGTTCCATAATATTCCAGAATCTGGCATTGGCTATGAGAAGTCTTCACACAAGTAGAACTCTTACTTCATGGAATGGAATGTTTTTCTGTCTTCTCCAGTCCTTCACTGCAATGTAATTCAGAGCTTTCTTTCTGTGGATCCTATAAACTGTAATTTCAATTCTGACAATTGTGACTTTGTTATTATAATTAGGACATTCTTTAAATTCTGAATTGATTGCTCCCCTCTATCCACATTTTTTCTTAGGCCCTCCATTTGCTAGACACTTTGTGCTGCACTACGCTAATCTAGAAGCGCCTCTAAACCAGATCTTCTAGCTATGTAATTGGTCCATTGCCCCCTTCTAATATCCATGATCATTCTAATATCTATCCCATCTACTTAGAGGCTTACTTTTAGTTTAGGCTTATAGTTTTTGAGATCCTTACCTTTAAAGATTACATATTCTTTTGTATGTGTAAGATATCATTGAATGTTTCTTATCCCTGTGTTGCACTTCCATTAAAAACAACAACAAGAAAATAGTTCTATATTTTAATCTCTTAGAGATGTGTGGTTCCCAGCCAGTTTTCAAGACTCATTTTCTATTGTTTGAGCTTCTATTTCATTTCTTCTCTTTTTGGTTGTGATGTCAAAATATGGTTAAAGGAAAAGTTTAGATTTGTAAGGGTCACACATCATAAGAAGCACAATGGTCACATGGTCACACTGCATAAGAAGCAGACCACAGAAGCCATAAGTGTGATTTAACAATATTTGACAACTTTCAGCTCAAAAAGAGTAGAAAAAGAAAACAAGAATCAGTACAACTTAAATAAGTGTTTGACAATTTTTTTTAATTTAAAATTCCAAATTTGCTCAAATATCGCCTTTTCAGCATGGTATTCAGTGACTTCTTGATTTTTTTTTTTTTAGTTGTAGATGAGCATAGTACCTTTATTTGTTTGTTTGTTTGTTTGTTTTACGTGGTGCTGAGGATCGAACACAGTGCTGCACACAACTGAGCTACCACCACAGCCCTCAAGTACATTCTTTTAACAAGCACTCAGGTCAAGTTTGAAACAGAATATCATCAACACCCAGATTTCTCTCTTGTGTACCATTCCTGATATCATTCCCCAGAGGTGACAACTCTTCTGACTTCTAATATCCAAATTGCACTTTGTGTAAATAGAATCAACTTTCATGTACTCTTAGGTCTTGTGTCTGCCTTCTTTGGATGAATGCTGTGTTTGTAGGATTGGTCCAAGTTGATCTGTGCAGTATTTTATTTTCTGTGTAGCCCTATGGTTTTGGTTACTACTGTTGAGGACATTGACTTTTTTGTAATTTAATTTATTTTTTTTTATTAGCTACACATGACATTACAATGATCTTGGCAATTCATACATTTGAATCATTGGGGTATAATTTCTCATTTTTCTAATTGTACAGATTGCAGAATCACACTGGTCATAGAGTCACATATATACATACAGCAATCATAATGTCTATTCTATTCTGCTGCCCTTCCTATCCCCCCTACTCCTCCCCTCCCCTCCCATCCTTTCTCTCTATCCAATCTAATGTGACACATTTTTTTTTCTTTTTCTCATCACAACATCATATATGTATTCTGTATAACGATGAGGTTCTCCTTCCATCTTCCATGCAACTCCCCTTCTCCCTATTTTTTCCCTCCCACCTCTCTTCTCTATTTAGTGGTAGTCTTCTTCTCATGCTCTTCCTCCATATACCATTTTGAGTCACCCCCCTTATATCAGAGAAGACATTCGGCATTTGTTTTTTAGGGATTGGCTAACTTCACTTAGCATAATCTGCTCTAATTCCATCCATTTCCCTGCAAATGCCATGATCTTGTTATTTTTTAGTGCTGAGTAATATTCCACTATGTATAAATGCCACATTTTTTAATCCATTCATCTATTATCACCTTTTCAGCATGGTATTCAGTGACTTCTTGATTTTTAATTGCTAATTCTCATCTATGTCCTGAGGAAGTGTCTGATAGACAATACAGACTGAAAAAAAAATGAAAAAAATAAATCAGAATTTTAAAAATAGTGGAAAGGAAGGGTTTACATTCCTACAAAGGGAGAAAGCATACTTAAATAGTGATATCCCAATTATAATTGCTTAACTTCTGGTATGAATGGTTATTGTGATTATTGCAAATTGAAATATACTATATAGGACTACATTAGTCTTCCATATTTATCATATAAACTAAAAAATATTTATCTGAAGGAAATTGATTACATATATGCCCTCAACCTCCTTAATCACACACAAAAAAGACTTTTCCTTAACATGAAGCAAAGCTAAAAGAAATTATAAAAATGTTGAAAAACTAACATTGTTTGTCAGTAATAGCATATTTTCAGTGATGTCCTCAAATGTTTCAAGAAACTATTGGGAGAGTTAAGTACCATTTTAAATGCACTATAATTTTCTTCTTGAAAATTTTTAAGTAGAACCTATAATTTTGAACTCATGGCTGTTCTGATTTAATATTTATTTTCTCATATATATATATATATATATATATATATATATATATATATATATATATAACAAAACTAAGTATAATGTTGACATTTGTGGTGTGTGTGTGTGTGTGTGTGTGTGCAGCAGTTACAGGAGCACCAGATATATTTCTCTTCTAAAAACCCCACCCTACAGGCCCTGCATGGATATTTTGAGTACTAGAAAATATCCTTATATTGGCCTATGAAGCTTTAAATAATCCATATCCTTGTTACACTCTAACTTCTCCTCCTTCCTGGCTATTGTTTACCAATCATCCTTGTCTCCTGACTGTTCTTACAACATGTGAAGGCATTAAAATTAGTTATGTTTTTGTCTGCAGGTTCTTCCCTCAGATATCTTCATGTCTTACCTTCTTAATTTTCTTAATTGGATTAACAATCTCATTCAGATATTCTTAAAAGTAGTCACACTATTAAAAAAGCACAAATCATCCTCATTATGAAACTTGTTATGGATTATATAAAATAAAAGCATAGTTAAGGAAATAAAAAAATTAATTTATTTTAGTGGGCTTGCTCAGCAAGTTCTTTCTTACTGTACATTTGCTATGTTATTTTCTATGGTTTTATAAATACCAAGAAGATAGCTGTGATTCTAAAGAATCCCAAGTTAAATCACCATTTTTTTTTACTGTTATTGCTGTTTTCGAAGCACTGGGCATTGAACTCAAGGACTAAAATATGCTAGGCAAGTTCTCTAGCACTAATTTGCATCTCCACCCCCAAACGACCAATTTTCAATTGAAGCAGTATTCATAATTTGTGAAAATGCAAACTATGAAAGTCTTTGCAGAGTAAAATCAATCAGTAAAATAATTATATTCAAACAGTAATTATGAAATTAGAATATGGTAATTTTAAAAATCTAAGTACAAAATATCAAGTTGAAATAACATTAAATGTACATAAATACCTGATTAGTGATATTATTGACACTTCTTTATGTGTGTTGACATTTTTAGCTATTGTTTCTTTAATTATTAAATGAAAATATACAAGAAAGACTTTGATCTTCACCTCAAAGAAAATGTGTGCTTCACATAACTCAATGTCATAGCAATAAGATATGTGCTTTTTACTATAGAACATCTCATAAGCAGAATTCCTATATTATCATGCATGCCTTGGAACCATTGGAAATCTAGTTAGGCACAATTTTTTAAAGATAAGAGTAATAAGACATAGGTAATATTCACTTTTCTTTCACAAGGTTTCACGGTAAACAATGATAAAATGTAGTCAGCTGAGTGACCTCTAAGTTAGACTTTGCTAATCATCTAGTGCAGACTAAATCTTCAGAATGCCACAAATGGTGTGAATTTTTTAAAGGATTCTCAGCTGAAATATGGTGGTTATATCTGCATTCAGCTCTGCAGTGTGACTAAAATATTTGTCATACAGGAGAGTAATGAAATTGACCTTTCTGAAGCTCTTGGTAAGTTTTATGTAAAAAAAACAAAGATGCAGTGCAAGTCTTAAATTGTAGATAAAAGCTTGAAAAGGTACAGGCTAATTCAAAACAATTATAATTTTTATTCATAATATGAGCTATACAATAAAATGGGTACTATTGTTTCAATCAATATGGATAGATGGTGAAACTAAAAGTCAAATAACAGTCTGTATATCTGATAAAGTAGCTCAGTCACAATTGAGTTCTTTTGATAATAGCTAGTTTCTTAACACAAGCAATTTCATGCAAGGGCATAAGAGAAAAAAATCAGAAAATTATTGAAGAGAAGCAGCAGGAATCTTCTCTAAGCTATTCTTGATTGTTCCATAATCCTGAATACTTTTTCTTTCTGACAAGGAAGACTAATATTTTTCAATCTTATATTAATATTCAGTAAACTAAACTAAAACTAATAAACAAAATAATTTTATATTTTATATTTTCGGCTACATTAATTCATTTTACTGTTGGACTATGGAAAATAAAATAATGTTTTACTGCTGTTATTTCTATTTATACCATGCTTCTAAAACCTGAAATTAAAAATAAAACAACTTTACTATACTGAACATAAGTTTGGGGTTAGAATATTGGAATATATAAACTATTGTACCTGGGGAAATTATCTCTTTCCACAATGTCAGCTTTCTGGAAATTTACACCAAAATCATTTTTTAATTTTGAGAAGTATGTTAAGATTAAGAAAAATTATACTTTAAAAATATGGTTTATACTTTTAATTATGCTCTAAAAATATTTTTAAATTTTGCTTTGTACGTGTACCTACACCCATAGACACATATATGTATGCATACCTATGCATACACACATATATACATGTTGTAGTCTTATCTAGAACACAAAAGTCTTATAAAGTTACATTAATAAAATCAGTAGATTTTCATAATTTCAATAGAAAAATTAATTGAAAAATAAAATGTACAATTTTTCACTTTCTATATATTTTATACTTATTCATACTGTGGTAGTAAATAAAAACCCTTCATGTAATGTGCACACTAGTAAATTTCATAGATTGAAAAATATTTTGTCAGTTTTTAAATATTTTCATTTAATCATCTGATTTCCTTCCCATTCTTTTTAGCATAATTATGTAGCAAAATTATATTCTTAAGGTCCACCTCAAGATGTATTTCCTTGAAACCTTCCTTGATCATCTGAGAAAACAGGAATCTCTTCCACTGATGAGCAACTACAGGTCTCCTATTCACTCTCTTAGTTTATTTTACTTTACTGATGTGGCACTTGCTTGTATATTTGTCAAGATTTTGCATCCATTTATTCATTCATTCAATAATTGCCAACTACATTCTGTTTACTGTTGTAGGCACTGGGCATACAATATGGAATAAAATGAAAGCTCAAGGGCTTTTCTTCTTATTTTAGGCAAAAAATTTTAGTATAGTATCAGTCTGTAAAGATTGTGAAAGAAATGCAAGTAATGAATAAATGGATAAGAGTGCTATTTTCTATAGGGTATCCTGAATAGTTCTTTTTGTTCAGGTACCTTATCTCATCAGCTTTATGAAATTGCTATATTCTTATACATAGTGTCTATATCTCATATTTATCTACATAACCTCTGGAGTTCTTAGCTAATAGGTAAGGTTATCTATCTATCTATCTATATGTGTATATATATATATATATATATATATATATATATATATATATATATATATATGTGTGTGTGTGTATATATATATATATATATATATATATATATATATATTCATACTTATTTACAATGTTTTCCTTCCACTCAGAAGAAATATATCACTTCTGACTTCTTTATTCTTCAACCCCACAATGGCATATATGATTATTTAGTTTAGGATAATGATCCTGTTCTACTTTAGCTTTGTCTTTTATCTCCTCTTCATGTAAGCCATGTTCTAGAAAAGGCACTCTATTACTTTCAGCCCCATTGTAAAGACCCAATCTCTGTGGGAGAATATATGGGATTTCTTTTGTGTTTGTCAGCTTTGAGTCACTGTGACAAAATACCAGAGATAATCAGCTTGTGGGAAAAGAGTTTTGTTTTGGCTCACAGTTGCCTAGTTTTTAGTGCATGACTGCTTGGCCCTGTTGCATTTGAACTTTTGGCAAAAAATTGTATCATCACGAAATCATGTGGCTAGAGAGTTTTGTCTGCCTCACAGCACCCCTGAAACAAAGAGAGTAATGAATAGGAATCCAAAATTCCCTCCCAGGATGCATCCCCAATGACCTAACTTCTTTCCATGGGATACCACCTCCTAAAAGGTTTCATCGCCTCCCAATAGCACCAAAGGAATGTGAGCTTTTGGCAGGAAGTTAAGAGAAACTTTGGCTGTGAGCCCCTTTAAAAATAAAATAAGCAAGTTATATACTTCCAACATAAAATGGCACAGGGTAAACATTACTACCCTAAAAAGGAGAAAGAGGAAAATAGAAAGGAGGTTTTAGACCAAAGCAAGACAAAAACACATCAAGACAAGCATTAAATTCAACAGCTCCAAGTCTTGGAACAAAGATACCTCGTGGAGGAATGTAAGGTCCAAGGGGGTTGGATAGCCCAGCACCTATTATGGCCTTACTGGCTGCAGTTCATATGGTGACTCTTGGACTGACTCTACCTGCTGCCTCCCTCAGCAGATGCTCCATGTTACAAACATCTGTAACTTTCTGGAGTCCCCATTGCAACTTTGGCTTCATTCTCACAACTTTATTTATCACCCAAAGGGCTGCTTGCAAGGACTCTGACTCTGACAAATACTTCCTCCCAGGCTTTTCTTTGAAAGCTCAGTGAAAACCTACATGACCCCACATCTCTCACATTCTGCCTGATTGCAAAACCATCATCACATGGACAGCTACCTCTGGTTGGAGCAGTACACAGGTCCAGTGGAATCATAGCCACAATGGATTCTGAGGCCTAGATGGCTGGACAGGAATAACCAAATCCCTTCAAAATAATTCCCTAGGTAATCCTATATAGGCAGGACAGGAAGTGGGTAAGTGTGTTCAAGCAAAAGTCTTTGAACTTTTTGATGATTGGAGTCTTGCTGATTCCTGAGATACCCTCAAGGCATCTTTCCTACAGTCCTGGTGCAAAGTACTTGGCTTCTTTTTAATGGCAGGAATTTCTTAACAAGCAGACCCTCCTGGGTGGGAACATTAAATACACTCCTTTTCTGTCAAACTGTTTTGCCTAACTTTCTACTCTATTCTGGTGAAAAGCATATTTACATGCCCATACTGACTATTTGCATCCATGCCAATGCCTGAATGCTGGGCTGCCTTGAAATTTTGTCCAACAGATTAATTATTCCATCACCTTTAAACTCAAACTCATACAAAATCTCTGGACATAGGAAAATTGTATATGAGTTTTCATTTCTTTTTTTTCTTTTTTTTTTTTTTGCCCAGAAGGCAACACAAATGTTCATTAGTGTAATTTCCTGTACAGTCCTCCATTTTACCTGAAATTCCATGCGCACAACGTTTACTGTTTGCATTCCTATCAATGTTCTGGTCTACTGAGCTTCTGCATAGAGTTCTAATTCTCCACACTTTTCCAATTTCTTCCCATAAACATTCCAAAGGCTTCTGAACCATGTTGTCAGAAAGTCTCAGCAATAATCCCACTTCTTGATACCAATTTTCTAGTTAGTCAGTTGTCACTATAACAAAATACCTGAGGAAAATATACTTAAAGGAGAAAAGATTTATTTTGTCTCAGGATTTAAGAAGTCTCAGTCCATGACCACTTGGCCCTGTTGTCTCTAGGCTTGTGGCAAGGCAATTCATCATGTCAAAAGCACATGGAGAGGAGCACAAGGTGCCCGAGAAGCTGAGAAAGAGAGAGAGGGAGTCCCAATATGCTCCTGAAGGGCACATCCCAATAACCAAATTCACTTCTATTTCTCAACTCATTTAGAACTCAATAGGAAAGAATTGTCCAAACATCATATTTAGAAGTTAAGCAGAAAGGAAAATTATTTGTGTAGAATATGATTTCTTTTCATGAACGCCTACAGAAGTATATGTTCAAAAATCTTATGCTTATGTTACTAAGAGGGTAGAAAATGAATGCAAATGTAAAGTTTAGAGATAGGGTATTAGAAATTGATTAGATTAAATTATATTGGGTCATTAGGGTTGGGCCCTATTATCACATCTTGGTGACTTAATAAGGGGAGGGAGAGAAATCAGATACAGATATATGCACACTTGTCCCTCCATAATTTGAGCCCCAAGAAGAGCTCTTGCCCGAACCTGATATATGCTCCTTGAATTTCCAGGCTCCAGAAACTGTGAGCTAAATAGACCACTTTTTCTTAGAAAGTACACAGCCTTAGGTAATTTATTATAGTACCAAAAAGCTAACTAATCCACACAGGTATAGAAAAAAATAGTTTAGAAATGAATCAATGAAGAAAACTAAGAATACCTTTTCTCAAGGAATCTTTTAAAAAGTACCTTATCTGACAAAAGGAGAATCAGACATTGGTTTCAAAAACCCTGAAAACTTGAGTAAAGTGAAGAAATTACAAGAATGTACCTTTGGTCTTGGCAACATGGAATTCACTTGTAAGTACAGAAAGGCTAGTGTCTGGGAATGAAGGGGAGACAAAAAAGCAATGACATTTCTAGAATCAGGAAAGTCTGGGATCAGAGGACTTGTCCTTTGCTAGGGTAGATGGTCCACCCATGGTGCCACACAGATGAGAAAATCTCCTCTTCTTCATGAAATATGAACTGAGAATATGAGTTGCAAGGTGGGAGTAGAGAAGGGTTTAAGTAGAATTTGAAATCTGGGCACATAGGAAAATGTATTATCCTTTGCTGAAAATGGGAGAACATGTTTTAAAGAGCTAATTTAAAAAGTAGAATTACTGGTTGTGGTTGAAGGCTTTCTTAAATTTGCTGTGAATTTACAGTAACACTCTTTACAGCTCTGCGATTTTTGCCAAGAATTCTAATTTGCAATGAAGTTGACTAAGAGGTCTATCTTTATGGACTTGTACCTTCTGTTTTTTATTCTCCTATTCCTTCTCATTGTTTCATGTATCTACCTCTTTTTCGCTTTCTCCTTAATCAGTCATTACTCAAAGAAACAGCATTAATTATTAAATTAGCTATTATGTGTGAAAATATTCAGCAATGTTCCTCACAAACAATAGTTTAATTATAGGTAAATGTTAGATTTCCTTCATAGGCATAATTTTCTTTGAGAAAATAAAGCTATTGACACATTGAAAAGTGAATTTTTAAGCATGAATGTGTTCTGCTTCTTAAATATTAGAGATAATTGCTAATGATTCACAGAGGAAATTACTTAGACTGTCACCTGCTATATTTCCAATAAAAACAAAGTATTTAATTAAACCTATGCACTGTTTTAGTAAATACTTTCTGTCAAACTCTACAGAGTACAGAGTCAGGAGCCTTTGCTAAATTAATACAAGTTTATTGGATACAGGGTATGGATCCTTGAAGCCTTTTAGCTGAGTCTTAAATTGAGAGATGAAATACCTAACAAAATGAAGGAGACAAGAATGTTCACATTGCTGTGTCATATCTTCTGAAAACCTTGGTAAATGAAAATTATCTGCATGTTAACATACTTGTATAACCTATTCTCAACTTTCACTAAATGAAAACATTTGGGGACTTTACATAAAAGTGGCAAAGTTACTGCTAAACCTCCAATAAGCATTATTACATTCATTCTTTTAAAAGACTGCCCCCTAACTTTCACTTAAGCACACAGCCACCAACAAGGTATTTTTCCCCCAGCTCTTGTAGTTCTGCTAGGAATGTGATTAAGTTTAGATCAATAAGAAATGAGAAGGAGTGAAATATGAAACTTCTTGATCACAAAATAAAAAGTAAAATTGTGTGCAAGTTGGTAGAAACTACAGCTTCTCAACAGGTGCATTTCCTACACTTCTAAGCACACAGCTAGATCATTCTTCCCAGGCCCAGTGTTGGCATGATACTGTCTCTAGAGTATATGAAGTGAGAAGAATTAACCATGCTACTTCCACGGCATCCACCATGATTGTCCCTCTCCAGAAGTCTAGAGGAAGAAAAACAACAGCAAGCCCGGGAATTTTGTTTGTTTGTTTGTTTGGTAACAGGGCCTGAACTCAGGGACACTCAACCACCAAGCCTCATCATCTTCAGCCCTATTTTGTATTTTATTTAGAGATTACAGGGTCTCACTGAGTTCTTAGCACCACGCCATTGCTGAGGCTGGCTTTGAACTTGCAATCCTCCTGCCTTACCCTTCAAAGCCGCTGAGATGACAGGAGTGCACCACCATACCCGGTAAGCCTGGGATTCTCTTGTGGTTTGGATATGTGGTATTCCCAGAAGACTCATGTAGATTCAGATGTGAAATGATTAGATTATGAAAGTTGTAATCTGATCAGTGGATTAATCCACTGATAGGTATTAACTGGGTGGTAACTGTAGCTAGGTAGTGTGTGGCTACAGGAAGTAGGTCATTTATCTACTATAATGTCTTATGTGGTGTTATATTTTGGGGGTTATATTTTGTCCTCAATGAGCAGAGTTCTCTCTGCTTCCTTGTTGTCATGCCCTGAGCTGCTTTCTTCCATTATACCCTTTGACCTTGATGTTCTGCCCCACTTCTGGGCCAGAGATATGTCTACATACTGAGACCACTGAAACCAACCGTAAGCCAAATAAACTTTTCCTCCTCTTAATTGTTCTTGGTGGTGCTTTTGGTCACAGCAATGAAAGAACTTTACTGAAATAGATCTACATACAAACAACAACTGACTGAAATAGATCTACATACAAACAACAATGGCCTCTTTCCCATGTCCCCAAACTAAAATCTATGCAGCCAGCCTCCAAAATCCAGAGGATGAGAGAGCAGCTGAATCCCTGGAACAGCATCATCTATATCCAAAACACCATGTATTGATGTGGGCTGCCCTCTTACATTTGGACTCTTATTTGAGGGAAGAAAAAAAAAAAAATATATATATATATATATATACACACATATATGTGTGTGTGTGTGTATATATATATATATTACATATATGTATATATATATAACATATTATATGTATATGTATATATATAACATATTATATGTATATGTATATATATATATATATATATATATATATATATATATATATATATATAATATATGGCATGTGAAACACAACATGCTGTGAGCAGTACCTTCAGAGTATTTAGTCAGTTCCCTAAATCAGTAGTTCTCATAATTTAGCTTGCATTATCTGAAGCGCTTGCTAAAACACATATTATTATCAAGCATAGATTCCAACACCCAAATTGGAACAACAGTTGCAAGAGAACTTTGTGGCAGAATATACAGATTTCTTAAGTGATACTATTTTGTCATATAATCATTGAAAGAGATGAATGCATAAAAATTTTTTTTTTAAATAATTTAAAACTGAAACGCTCAAACATGGTTGCAGTGCTAAACATGATGTGTTTAAAGAAATACGGCCTGTGCACTGTTATGGAAATGTACTCTTCCCACCAAAATAGCACACTTACTTTAACTTCAACTATTGAAGAATAAAACTCTGAGCCTTTCAATCTGGACAAACTTTGTCAGGTGTGTCTAATAATAGAATCCAATGATAAGACTAGAACCATGGCTTCTTTGTAATTGAATATTTTTTTTTTTTCATTTCATTCTGTGCTCACCTTTATTTAATACAGTTAGGAGTTTAAGTAAGTCTGAGGTGAAAGTGGATATACATATTCATACTATCGAAAACCAAGTCAAGTCCAAGACATCCTGATCATGGTGGTAGATATTAATATAAGTAGTATAGACAGAGTTGGATTAGGGGCAAAAAAAGGGGTTTTGTTTGTTTGGGTGGTTGGTTTTTTGTTTGTTTTATCTTGGTAACAATGAGCAAGTCGATTTGTATTGTTTGGCATTTTCCCTTCATTTACGAAATGATAAGAATCCTTGTCATGTTGATTGCATTAAGCTTGTGTTAAGCATGTGGAAAGGTCTTATAAAGCACTATTCGAGTGCATTTCTTGGAATGGCTGTATCCATGATTTAAATGTAGGTTAAGCCAAATGAGCAAATTCCTCTTTCTACTGAAAACATTCTTCTCATTAATTTATTTTTAAATATTATCTGCTGATCTAGAAAAGGAGGCAAGCTAATGAGGAAAAATTACTTAATGTGTCTTTGTATGTTTGTATATTTACTTTCTTTTTTTCACTTTTCTTTGCCCATAAAGTGAGGAAAATAGTGTTTGCAAATATGACAAATCAAAGTATCCAAATGAAAACATCCCAAAGGGAATGATTTTATTTTATATACAAATTAAAACCAGCTGTGCTAGACTTTATGGAAAACATTACACAGCAACTGATTTGTCCACAAATGAATCATTCCAATGACTGTAATTCATAATGTTGCAGGTGGCATTTATTTTGACAAAGTAGGTTTATTAAGGTGGTGGAATTTAAAAAAACAAAAACAACAACAAAAAAAAACTTCCTATGTAAAATAGTTTTAAATTGCTCCAAAAGGCGGTGCTTTGTGCTCAAAAGAAAAGCTTCATTTTTTATTTAATTGAGTTTCTTAGAATCTCTATCCCTTAATACAGAGATACCACATGGATAACACACAGTCATGCACAGTAATTTAGATAAGAATTCTACATTGCAGAGATGGAAATCAATAAACAGGAGTCCTATTGGCAACAAGATACCTTTACCCAATATAGAAAGGCAGATAGATGATACATTGATACTGTTCACTGGGCTCCCATGATGAGCAACACACTGTCTAAATTGTTAATCATTCAGTACTGATTAATGTAGGAAAGCCCTTACCCCACAGAACTCATAATCTAATAATGGGGAAAACATGTTAATCAAAATATATTATAGATGTATATTTAATTTAATTTATTCACTTGTGTGTTTCCCAGGTTACTCTCATCCATTTACAGTCCAAGTGTGGTTGTTTCCTGTCTTCCCCTAATCATTGCAGGGATCTTTCTGGTGAGCATTGACATGGGCAACAGAAAATATTTTAGAAACAAAACTGATTTTATACCCAAATGTCTCATCCCCAAAGGGGATCTTGTTTTATATACCAATCTGGGGATTTCTGGCAACCTGATCAATTGACCAAGCCATTAACCACATAAGTCAGTGACAATATAGATGGGGTTCTATGTTGGTGGCCTGGATGAACCTCTGCCCATTGTGCTGCTCAGTCCTCAGCATGTTTGAGAAGGGATAGGTCCCTCTCAAGTGGGATGGCAGCTGCATTTCATTCCAGCTCAGTAGAAGTTGAGGGGGAGATGTCTTCAGTAAACCAGACACATATTTTGTCCAGGTGATTTTATGTCTGGGTCTCCATTATCCTGTGGGAGCAGTGTCACCTCAGGCAATAAGCAAGGGCATTCTCCTTGTGTAGGACATTCACTCGCCAGGCACTGGTTACAAATTGTCTGAGTGTAGTGTGACAGACTAATCTCACATACGATAAATCACAGGAGGCAGGTTTATTACATACAAATGAGCATCAAAGGACAACAGAAGCCTAGATTTCTTGTGATCCAGTCCCTTTACACTGGAAAGCAGCTCAAGGGGGAATGGAGTGGAATCTCAAGTGCCTCACGTGCACCACAGCTGTGGACCTTGGAAAGCAGTCCACCCTGGGACTCATATCCTGTTTTAGGTGGGGACAGGAACAGAGGCTGGGATACTCTGGTCATTGCCTCTATTTCTCAGAATGTTGCAGTTATGAGTTATTTTTGAGGATCACAAACAAAAAAAAAAGGTGGAGGACTAGGTCAATATAAGGGCACCTGGAAACCAAGCCTTTACTCCTAGGAACTTTCCATGGAATTGTGAAACTCCAGCCGGGTCAGACTTTAACATGGAAGATTCCCGAGGAGCCCTCACTCTGCAATTTGAGAATATTGCTTGGGTCCTCTTATGGTTTGAATATGAGATGTGCTCTGAAAAATTCATGCAGCAATGAATGATTAAATTATAAGAGCTATAACCTAAAAAGCAGATTAATCCATTTTATGGATTAGTAATTTCAATAGAAAAGGTGAATTGTCACTGTTGGCAGGTGGGGCATGATGGGTTAAGTAGGTCACAGGGGCATGTCCCTGGGGGATTTTATTCTTGTCTCTGGCCCTTCATGCTCATCTGCTTCCTGGATGCCATGAGCTGACAGCTTTCCTCTGTCACACCCTTCTGGAATAATGTTCTGCCCCATCTCAGGCACTAAGCAACGGAGTACATTGACTGACCATGGACTGAACCTCTGAAACCATGAATCCAAATGAACTTTTTCTCCTCTAAATTTTCTTGTCATGTATTTTGGTTACAGTGATGAAAAACTGACACATGAGGACTCATTACATGGATGTCTAGTTTTTAAAATTATTTCATGACTATGGTCTTAGACTTGGTATCTATCAACATCCTACAAGAATCCTACTCATCTCTTAAGGCATATGTGACTTTCAGCTGACTCTAGACATGTGTAAGCCCAAAAGTCTAATGGGCATCTCCAACCAGTGGCAGTGTCCTTTTGTAACTGGTGAACTGTGAGGATCCTGAGGTCTGTAGTTCAAATGGCAAGTGTGCATAGGTGGGACACTGAGAGGGGCAACCTGGGTTCCAGTCACAAGGGGGAGGCACTAAGGCACCTTATGGATTTGGGACCCAATTTAAAGGTAACAACCTTTTTGGTGACCTTGGAGTCAGAAGCTATCCATATCCCTGGATGAAAGATGCAAGAGTCCCCGTATACAACCAGCCATTTTTTTTCATTTATTAGGGAGGTATGATCAAAAGATGGCTATCATCTCCTTTGGAAAGTCCCTTTCCAGATTACATACACAGATATTATTTAGGAATTTGTTACATCTTTTCTCTGTTAATGGCCTACTCACTGGTGTTACCACGTGTGGCAGACAGGCAGACAGGCATCCAGTCACCTCTGGGTGGTGGACTTGTCTAGGTCCTCCAGAAGTATGTGGCCACCATGTTGAAAGATCAATTCTCCTTCCATGAGTCAGGTTTATTCCTAGTCATGGCTCGTCCACCAATTGCAGGTAGTCAGAGTTTTTGGAGCCTTAAGGGAGGATATTGTAAGTATACTGCAGCATCAATTTCACATGAAAGAAAACTAATTCTGATCATCTGAGTACAGGAGGATGCTGCAAACTGCATTTGCAATGAGAATTGCTGCACACCAAGTTCCCCCATCTGGACAAAAAGTGACAGGTAGGTATCACAACTTCCAAATCCTACCAGAGTGTCAATCTACCTGTTATCAATGGTGAGTCTCCAGGTACCTTCTACTTAAGCCACAAGGGATGATCCATTAAAAAAAAAAAAAAAGTAGTGTCACAGAAAACTTCAGCTTCCTTTACCTCAGAATTGAGAGCAGTCATTTCTCTTTCTCCTGTAGGCTGCCATTATTGTTTTTGAGATATAATAGTACTAAGCCCAGACAGTGGGTAGGTTCATGGTCTTTCATGTGCCCCATCAAGGTGCCCATGACCACAGAGATATTCTTGTCAGGGATCAGGGGAAAACAAGCAAGAGTACTCAATAACAATATTCTACATTCCGTAATGGGCTCATGACAGTAGAGGCTTGAAAAATCTCTAAAGCTTAGTCATGCCTGCGTAATGGCCTCAGTTCCCCAACCAGACAGCATTGTCTGTTTCCCTTTCACTTTGGTACTATCTGCATTTTCATGTCCCAAAGTTTGGCAATTAATATTCAGGTATATCGAGGAGAAATTGAGCTGATTTGGTTTAGTTATTTGATTTAATAAATCACTGGAGTGAGATGTTTATAGAGGTGTGAGAAGGTAATAGAAGGTTTAGAGTTTCTTTGTGAGATGATGGAAATGTTCTGAAATTCACAGATGTGAATAGGCTGCACCTATCCATGCATATACTAAAACACCAACGTGCACACTTTCAAGGAGTAAATCGTATATTATGTGAATTATATTTCAATAAAAACCTTTATAAACAAAGATTGAATATTTGGTGAAAATTGAAGATAGAAAAGAAACTATTTATAAAGTTTTACAAAAGGACAAAATTAGTAGGGCCAGAAATAGAGGGAATATGTGATCAGGATAATTTTTTGTGTGCTTTTTTTGGTTATTTTAAAAAATCATATATAACATGAGGAAGAAACAGCAGACATTCATGGAAGAATATTGTTTAGTTACAATAACATGTGGGTCCAGAAAAAGGCCTATTAATAAATACATCATTAGTGAAATTAACTACTTGGTCGTTAAATGTATATCCATTTTAACCCATAGTAATTTGGACTAAGAAAGTCCTACTAATTTCCTTAAGCAACTTTTTTTGAAAAAAAAAAAAAAAAAAACCTGAAATGAGCTCTCATTCTATTACGTAATGTGGGATTTAGTTAATTTTATCTGGGTGCTTCATTATAAATTTCCATCAATGTCTTCAACCTCCAGTTGCAAAGCTGAGTAGATAATTGTAGTATTGCATTTGTTATTGTTAGTATAGTTACTTCAGTTTGGTGTAGCACAGGATTAGAATTTGAATCGTGGTTCCAGTTGTTCTTCTGTAATGACCTTGTTCAAAAACCTCATGTTTCACAACAATACTTATCTATCAGTACATTAACATGTATCTTGATTATTTATAGAAATGTTAAATTAAAATGGTGTATGGAGAGCAGCCCCCCTTTTCCCACATGTCCAATACACTCTGTAGTTTTATTCACTTTAGACACATTTTTGTAAGTAACACCATATAAACAATTTTCTCAGTGTGTTTGTGCTCAGTCATTTCAGTCAAAATCAACACTTACTTGATAAAAATGCAATAGTCTAGTTAAGGTAACCTCTATTTTAAATCAAATTTTTGCTTTGGAGTTACTAATAGAAGATAAAAATGGAATTTGTTACTATACCCATGAGCTGTTCAGTACCTCGGAATATTACCTTTAGTTGAGAGAGATAACTTTAAGAAACTCATTTTTCATTTCCTGAGAGGTGTAATTATTTAACTCATTAGCAGGTGTCAAACTGACTGCTAAATTTTGGTGAATCATACCAAGTAACTAAAATTTGAATATTTTTTCCAGTTCCTTCCTTCAAAATGCCAACCTTGTGAATTGAGAAATGATACAGGACAATAAGTTTGTAGCACTAATGGATCTTCTTTTTTAATGCAAAAAGAGTAAACTTAAAACACTTCTTATCAAAGAAATTCAATTCATCACAGCAGGTTTGAAAATGTGGTGCAATGTGAGTTTTACAAAAAGCTAATATTAAAGCTCTCATTAATCTCTCATCTATGATAATAGAAATTCCAAAAGTCCTTGAAATATGTTACTGCCTTTAAAAGTATTACTTATAAAACTATTCCTCATTTAAAAATGTACTTCGTGTACCTGAACTCAACCCAGCACGGTTATCTGGGGTTTCCTGGATCAGCTGGTTTGCTTTCCTCAAACAGATGCTCTAAATTAAAATTCACCTTGGCTTTGCATGAGGAAAATGTGGTTTTGAAAATGCTCACAGAAAAACTCTATTCAATAGAGCAAGTGTCTGTAAAATCTTTCAGCAGAATTCTAGAAGTATAAATTTAATAGGACTCTTTTTAAAATATTTTTGCTAATGATTTTCTTTTTTCAGTAACTTTCCAAGTTAGATATAGATTTTGTCATGCTGAATAGTACGGAATTTTGTAAGCTATCTTAAACATTTTTTTACAGAAAGTAGGAAGTGTTCAAAATATTTCACATTCAATTGGTTATATATTTCACCTAATGTCATAGAAATTTTCTCAGTATTATTGAAACCTTTCATAAATATTGCCTTATTTAAATAATACATAGTTACCTTCTTCCATGATTCCATTTTTGTGCACTATTTTGATTTTTATTCAGCATATTGCCAATTTGCTGTTATTATAGACAACTATGAGATTAACATTATATGTAAATCTTAGAAAATACTTCAGGATAGAAGAGAGGTATTAAAAATAAAATTTCCATATGAAAGTTTTGTTTCCTACATTAGAAGGAAGCATTCTTATCGCCAGAGACAGGGATCAAGACTAAAAGAATTCTATACTAATCAACCTTGTTAAAATAACTCTTACTTTTTCTAAAATTTCTTCATATATTTAATCTCTGCCCACAATTGCTGTTTTTGTTCAACCTAGTATAAAAGAATTTAGATTTTACTACTACTTTGAGTTTTCTTTTCCATATTAATGATCCTATATTATGTAAAATGAATATTTAATAAATCTCAGGTTTTTCTCCTCTTAATCAATCTTATGTCAAATTAATTCTCAGGGCCAGATGATGATCCTAAGCGAGTAGAGATAAAACTTTTTGTTCTCTAAAATTCCTTAATCCATCATTTTCTGTCTTTGAATTAAACTGCAATGTTATTTTTAAAAACTTAGTTGAGAATTTAAAGATTAAGAGGATCTTACAAAGCAAGTTGAATATTTTAAAGCACGATTTTTAAAATAGGGATCATAGTGCCTAGAAGAATTTTTAAAATGAGATTCAGGAGGCCTATTAACCTCTTGGACTTGCAGCATAATTGGGCTTCCATAAGTAAGAAAAGAATCCAAAATTTTGATAAAACAAAACTGAATGGGATCCCAATGGAAGCTTAAAATTATGGCTCCAGAAATGCAGCAACTGAAACAATAAACATCCCAAAATAGAAAATTTCACCAATGTCTGCTTTGGTAGAGGGGCTGGGGATGTGGCTCAGCGGTAGAACACTGGCCTAGCATGTGTGAGGCACTGGGTTCAGTCCTCAGCACCACATAAAAATAAATAAAATAAAGGTATTATATCCAACTACAACTAAAAAATAAATATTAAAAAACTTGGTTGATTAACATAATTTATTTTTGGCAGTTTCATACTTCCAGTAAGTTAACTGGGCTCAGATGGACATTTCATCCCTGGAGTAACTTATATGGTTGACATCAGATGGCAACTGACTAAATTCATCTGAAATCTTTTCTGGGCTGAACATCTAAGATAGCTTATTCTTGAGATTAGAAGACAGAAAGATCAGGTGATGCTGTCAAACATAACACCTACACAAGATCATTCCACTTAGCTTGGATCTTTACAGCTTCATATGGGTTCTCAGAAAGAGCATCTGACATTAAGCTACAGAAGCTGCCAGTCTGACTCAGGATAAATCTGCAAGAAGCACAAGACCTTCCCCCGATGTAGTATCTGCTGGACAAGGCAATCACAGGACCCTCCCACAGTGAAAAATAAGGAGAAATAAACTTCACACTTCGATGGAGGTAAGGCAACATCATGTTCTAGAAGAGACTTTGGGATGGGAGATGTTGTGACTAATCCTTCGAAAATAAAATTGCCCATAGTGTTTACAAATACTTAACTGTTATGTATAAATGAATAAGTATATATGAGAAATTAAATTACATGTGTAATATTTTGTATAAAAAAGACCAGGCATTGTGCTGAGGCACACAAATCAATATTATTAATGTTATCATTATGACTACCATATCAAAGAAGTACTACAATATGACCATTACACAACTGAGAAAATTGGGACTCAGTTATGTTTTTAAAACTTATCTATATTGCAGGGTTAAATTGATCAAATGTTATATGCATAAACCAATATGCCACAATGAAACCCACCATTCTGTGTAACCAATTTGCAACAATTTATAAAAAAAGAATACAAGTTATTTTAAAACTTGCCCAAATTTACACATTTAGTATGTATAAGACAGCTAGAATATAAACTCTTTCAGTATATACTTTTTTATATGGCTATATTGTGTTTTAATCAAACTTTTAAGATGCATCTTTCAATAGATTATTTTATACAAAAATGGAATACTGGAATACCGAATAAAAGTTAGCTGGGTACAGTGGCGCACACTTGTAATCCCAGCAATTTAGAAGTTTGAAGTAAAAAGATAATAAGTTTGAGGCCAGCCTCAGCAACTTACTGAGACCCTGTCTCAAAATTAAAAAAAAAAAAAAAACTGGGGATGTAAATCAGTGGTAAATTTCCTCTGAATTTAAGTCACAATCCAAATAATAATAATAATAATAATAATAATAATAATAATAATAATAATAAAACAGAATTTAGTGTTTATACAAGCACCTAAAATAACAAAAATGTTTAAAAACCACATCGGGAACCATACATTCCCAAAATATGTTCTTTTTTTATTTTTTTATTTTCTTTTTTAGGATTCAAAAAAAAAAAGGACACTGAAGTACAACAAATGTTGGATTACAGGTATTTTGTTTAGTACATCACTATTGTTAAAATACTTGAAAGTAAATTAAACCTATGGTTCCCAAACTAGAACACATATTATCATAGGGAGGAATTTCAGATAGCTCAGTGATTTCTAAGGTTTCAGGGCCTTCATACTAGCCCAGTATTTCAGTATTGAACTTGTAACTTGCTTCTATTAAATTTTTAAGGCAGATGTGAAGGAATTTTGCAGATGCACATAATGTACTTGATTAGTTGACTCTAGGTTAATTAAAAGGGACATTATCTTGGCTAGACCTAACCTAATTAGGTGAGCCCTTTAAAAGAGGTTCCATAGATAAGCCACACAGTATCAGAGGTGATCTCTTTCCTGATAGTCCTGGAAAAGCAAGGTGACACAAGTTCAGGGAGATGAATCCTGCCAACAATGATGTAAACTAACCGGAGGACCTCAAGATTCTCAGATGAAACTACACTTTTATTGCAATTTTTTAGAGTCTGAGCAGAGAATCCATTTATGCTATGCTCATACCCTGACCTATGGAGAATGTGAGATATTGAATAAATGTCATTTTAAGTCACTAAGCTTATGATAATTTGTTATGCAGCAATAGAAAATAGATACATGTGGAATGTGAATATATTCAATGTCACCCCTTGATAAAAATGATTTAACTTACAAGAAAGTTATATATATTTACACAGACTTTGGAAAAGAAAAACTATCCTTGAGAGAGAGAGAGAGAGAGAGAGAGAGAGAGAGAGAGAGAGAGAGACAGAGAGAGAGAGAGACACAGGGGGGACTCCTTTACTGATTAATTTTAGGTGTTGCAAATAAAAGGATGAAATAAAACTCCTTCACCCTCAAGGCAGTTCAACTTTGACTTATGTGTCCTTTAAAATATATTGTGGATACTCACTCACCTAGAAGATACCCTGAGCACTGTTTGGGGATGCTATGAATAATTTTAGTGGGATACGCCTCATATGTTTAGATCCATCATTATGAATTAACTGGCAATTGCTAGATTTATGAGCTACAGCAATACTGAAATAAAAATTAGTCATGTAGGATTTCAAGCAGAATGATGAACTTGGTGTTAAAAGTTTAGACTCCAATGTTGAACCCTCATGGCTGTCTTGGATGCCACAGAGAGTTGATGTTCCCAAAATCCATGCAGTGCAAAACATGGAATTTCTCAGGAAGCTGCATGTATCTACTTGGGGCCCACAGATGCCAAGGCTGGAATGTTTACCTTCTCCTAACCTCATGAGGAGGGAGTCAGTGTGCAGCCCCTCCCAGAGGACCTGAGTTTATTTACAAGTGCAAATAATATGTGTTATAAAGGTTGGAGATAAGGAAATCCACTTGGAGAGATCAGAAGCTATCTCCAGCTCTCTCAGCAGCTGGTGGCAATGACTTCTTGCTTTGATAATTTTCTGATCATAAGAAAAGCTGTGGTAGATAGGACTTGGGATTCATGTGAGTCTTTTTGACAGTTTACCTTTTATGCTATGAAGGTTTTACCTGGTAAAGTAAGAGTAGATTTCTCAAAGGTAGTTTTTGTAAATGAAAGTTTAAATCAAATTAGTCCAGGACCTTCAAAAGATAGTAATCCAGGGATTACTGAATTCCAATACAGCTGGTTTGATAAGCTATATGAATTCTGGTAAATTTTCCTAATAAACATTGAATGATAAATACTATGTAAGAAATATAATTTTGAAGATGCCAATAAATTGATGGTTCAATTTAATAATCAAACACAAGCACATTAAACAAATTGTATTTTTCCATTTTTATTATTAAAATTTTAAATAGAAAAATATAGCATAGTGTAAGTGAGTGTATGGGGGATGGTTTTATTAGTGGATACATGAGGTCATGTAATAACTATAAAAGATGCTGCAGCATTGTACATCAATATGTTCAAAATACAATAATTTGACTTGTTAACTTTGCTTTGAAAAATATATTACAAGGATATAATCTTGGATTTTTTTTCTCTTCAAAAATAAAACAATGCATTAAATATCTCTAAGCATCAATCAAGGCAACTCTCTTTCCTAGAAATGCTTGCTTCTAATTCCTACCCAAAGATCAACAGTGTCATCCCAATACCTTAATAGGGGCAGTTACATAACTCCCAGTCTATCTCTTTCCAAGCAATGTTCCTGGCTCATCTAATTCCTTCTCATCTTCTATTAGTGTGCTTTTATAGAAATGAGATCAGATAGTGTGTCTATTTAGCCCTAATAAATAGTGCATTCTTTGGAACATTATATTACCTAAATGAATGAAAGTAAACCTATACCTGACTCCTCATACTAGGAAAGTTAGATGTATGGTTTATATTTTCTTCACATACATTTTATATTTGAATTTTAAAATAGTTCTTTTGTCTTTAAAAATAAGCACCTGAAATTTGTTGAAATAACCGAGAATTTCATTTTCCTTTTATTGTCTGTACAAAATGAAGCTGGGAACAAATTCTCATGGTGAATAGAAGCTTGAATATGTCATATGCTAAAGATGTGTGTTACTCTCCAAGTAATCAATAAATGGAGCCAAATTTTTGTTTGATTATTTGTTTTTTAATTAGCCTGGTTGATGTACAGTCAACAACCTTCTGCCTCTCTGAAATGGCTTAGTGAGTTCATTTGGGTTTTATCTTAGAGTTAAATTTTTTCTAAAATTACTTGGGGATTAATTAGGGTTTTTTTAATTAGAAATTTGCTGTTGATTTTGGGGAGAGTGTAGGAAAGTTCTCAGCTGCCTGAGGCCATATCCAGAATCGTGATAGAATCATATTTGCCCAAAGGAGTACAATTTTGATATGTTTATGTTGTCTTGATGGTTTTTTAATTTATGAGCAATGAGACAAAGGAGGATGAGGATAAGGGTGACCTACAAAATCTTCTGTTTTCATTATTTTTATATCCAATCTAAATGCTTATTTGAATAATGTTTCTTGGCATTTTCAAATGAATGTAAAACCATAACACTTGACAAGAATACATCAATATTCCTACTTAATATTGAGGTAGGAAATAATCTGTAAACACACACACACACATACACACACAGAGAGAGGATGATTTGAAAGAATTGAGGGCTGACTGAAATTCTATCTCAGACTGAATATCACTTTTATGATGCATTTTAAGCAGAAATGAATGAATGAACAGTTAATATGTCAATGAAAGATGTATCCAACACACAAAGATATAGCAAAAGAAAATACACATTATGTGTGAAGTGGCTACTACTTCCTACTGAACATGTGTCCAAAATGTTTTAAATTTATTTAAAATAAAATTTACTTTTGCAGTATATAGTTATGTATGTTGACAAATGTGAATCTGTCTTTTAAATTGCTTTTTAGCCATTGTAATTCATGTGTAGCATTATCTCACTACAGTTTAATTTTTATTTCTCTAATGAATCATGATGTTGAACACCTTTTGAATGTTCTGCTGTTCATATATCTTCATTGGTATATTTGTGTACAAATATTTGCCCCCCTTTTTACTTGATTGTTTATTTTCTTAATGTTGAGTTTTGAGGATTAAGTATTCCTGATATAAGCCCTTTCTCAAGTAGATGATTTAAAAATTTTCTGTCACTGTGTTGTTTTTATAAAAATTATCTTAACACATTTCACAGAGCCAAAGTTCTCATT
Source organism: Marmota flaviventris (assembly GCF_047511675.1). Taxonomy (NCBI): domain Eukaryota; kingdom Metazoa; phylum Chordata; class Mammalia; order Rodentia; family Sciuridae; genus Marmota; species Marmota flaviventris. The sequence goes on along the minus strand of NC_092509.1, from coordinate 84,464,052 downwards.
TTGATGTGATCTAATTTATCATTATTTTTCTTTTATGGGTAGTGATTTTATTGACATATCTAAGATATATTTGCCTAACCCAGAATGATAAAGATTTTTCTTCTATGTTTTCTACAAAAAGTCTTATAAACTCGAATTATATTTTAGATATATGACTCAATGTTAGTTAATTTTTAACTATTTAAAGTTTATCTTTTTGCTTGTGTGTATCTTCTACACTGAGCCACAGCCACAGCTCCTAACATCATCCCATTGTATAGCACTATGATTTCAAAAGATACTTCCACTCATTTACCTCACCCTTTTGTAAAAAATCAGTTTATATTTCTGTAAGTTATTCTTGAATTCTCTTCTGCCTCATTGATTATCCCACTACCCATTCTCCCTGTCTTGATTATCTCAGTAGATTTTAAATAGTAGATCTTAAATAAGGTATTATGTGTTTGTTCTCCAACTTTTTACAAATTATCTTGGTTTTTCTAGTTTCTTTGCCTTATCGTAAAAAAAAAAAATTAGAATCAGCTTGTTTTGATCTCCAGAAATGTCTACTATTTCAAAATTTAGATTGCTTAGAATCTATTAATTGATTTTAAAGAGAATTGATATTAATATAGAGGTTTTTAATGGATGACTATAGCATATTGTTTCATTAAAGAAACAGTTCTTGGATTTCTTTTATCAATGTTCTATAGTTTTAAGTGTATAAGTCTTGCATATATTTGACTTGACATGTACCTATTTATTTCATTTTGGATACCATAATAAATGATATCTTTTTAATGTCTATAATGTTTAGTATAGCAATATGATGGTATTTTTTATCTTGCAAACTTACTATTTATTACTTCTAGAAGTTTTCTGTAGGTTATTCTATATTTTTTATGTAAATAATCATTTAATCTGAAAATATACACTTGTTTCTTTCCTAATATCCTGTAGGGCTTGTATTTCTTTTCTTGAACAATTTCATTGGCTAGAAACTATAGTATAATATTTTATAGGAATGCTGAGAAAGGACACCATTACTTTGTTTCTGATAATCTGGAAATACATTCAGTCATTTATCATTAATTAAATGACTTGAGAGTATTTTCTCTTTTTCTAGATTCTTTATCAGGTGAAGAAAGTTCTATTCTACCTATCCTTCCTATAAGTATCAGTTATTAATGTATATTGGGTTTTATGAAATACATTCTCTGCATTTATTGAGATAATAAGTTTATTTATTTCTTTGTTTTTGATTGGTGATTTATATTATTAGTTTTTTCAATGTTGAAGCAGATTTGCATTCTTAGAAAAAACCTTCAGTCTTAGGACAATTCAAGGCTTTTATGAAAAAAAAATATTACTTCAAAAAAGAGATGTGAACCAAGGACTTTGTCCTATTTAAACAATTGAACTTACTCAAAAGTGTAACCAAAGACAGAAAAAAAAATAAATGATTGGAAAGCACCGATAGAAAGTAGTACCATTTCTAATCACTCAAATTATATTTCATTGAGTTTTATCTTCACTCCATATGTTTCCAGAGTCTTTGTGTAATATTATACTAACTACATGGATATACACATGCATGTGCACACACACATCAACCTAAAATGTGTACTGTTTTAAATATGATCGACATTTATTTCATTTTTGCTCAAAATCAAAACTTCTGTTTCTTACTAGCAGTCATCTCTGCCCTGATTGTTGAGATAATCATTCAGTCTTCAACATTGAACTCTGCCACACTCCATACTTGGGCTTCCAAGCTGATTATGACTTTCAACAACATGCAGTCAAATGGGAAACAGTATGGCAGATCAAGTTCAGAAAACCTTAATGGGATAGGCCTGGAAGTGTGGGAACATTTTGCCCTTTCCATACCAATAGATGGCACTTCATCACATGACTTGACCTTACTGAAAATATAAGAAGGCTATGTTGTTTAATTGTATGTTTAGAAATAAAAGCAAATACAGTTGAACTGCTTCCTTGCCTATGTCATATTCACTAATGATTTTATGGGTGATGCTGAAGATTAATATTCTCATAAGCAAATTTAAATATAGATAATTTGAGTTTCTTGGATTTTCTTTGTTTTTAAAAGCAACATCCTGTACACTGGCACATTAATAGAGAGAAAATTAAAATAAAGTAATACCTTCCTTTTTTTCATATGAAATTCTATATAATATTTCAAGCAATAATCACTTATATTTGTGAGTTACATACCTAGATAGCTATAAACTGAATTTTCTACATGAAAATGTCTAAATTTATCTTCATAATAGCAGTTTTTAAGACTCAGAATTATAGTTGCTTTTCCTACTTTTAAACATTTGTTTTGTCATTTATGAGTCTATAATGCACACATATTTACTTGATATAAAGTTGTAAATGCCATATAATACAAATGTATCAATTCACATAAAATATTCTTATGTTTGTATGGTCATTTTCACACAATGTTTTAAGTTTTATAAATAAATATTTTAAGTAGCTTAATTTATCATAAAATAATTTATTATAGTTTTATTAATAGCCTCCAGGTTGATGATAATATATTCATATATATTCAAATACACTTTTACAAATTTATTCCCATTAGTAGATTTCAGATAAGATTAGGTAACACAGAAAATGATTAACAATTTTTTAAGTACTTTCAGTCCTTCATCCCTATTGTCATATTAAGAAAGAAGTTTAGAAAGTGCCAACAGTTAATTATGAATGCAAATATGGCTTAGTGATGAAAATTCAGTAAAATTGACTTTAGAAAATTCCACCTAAAAATAAAAATCTAAATATCAATTCATCATGAATTATCATGATTTGACATTGCTAATATCACTAGAATATAGATTAAATTATAGAAACATATTTAGTTTCTTTTTAAAAAGAAAATTAAGAAAAATAGGATATACAAAAAAGTATTAGATATCTAAATATGTGTATGCAGAAATTTTACCTTAAAATATTAGAATAGCATTATGTTTAAATCATACACTCTCCAGGGATGGATTCTTCTGTAATTCAAAATATCTCAGCAATGATACCAAAAACAACTCTGCTACAATAATAATATCATAGTAACAAGCACTTTGCTTGTGGTACATAAAATTATTTATACTTAGATTTGGATTTTATTATATTGTGCTTTATTTACTCTTTGGATTAGAACATTAATAATACTAGGCTAAGTCAAGTTTAGTTTAATTTTATTTTTTACAAAGTGCTTTGATACATGTTTACATAATTTATAGCAAGCAGAAATCACAGTAATTCCGGTATCTATCACCCGATTTAATTATGTAATTCATAATTGCAGAAAATAGAATTTAACAAAATTTCTAGGAACTCAACAGCATAATATTGTCTGCTTTCATGGAAAAGGTCGCAGGCATGGCAATGGGAAGCAGTCATTTTTTGTCAACCTAAGATAACCATAATGGTGACATCAAAAAGAAAACTAAAGTAATGCAAAACTAATGCTTCTCAGTGCTATTATTAGCTCTGTGAATGATAATTAGAATGATACTACTTCTGAATTTCCAAGTAACTTTTGTCTTAAGATAGTTATTTTTGTAGATTCTGTTTTAGATTCTCTGAGTACAGAAATTTTACACATACATGAAAGGCACTTAGTAAAGTTTTAACTGAATTGAATGTAATCTAAAGATTGGTCATGATTTGATAATATGGTAACCAGTTATCTGATCAATTATTCATTTTTAAATAAATCTAACTCTTTGCAGTGTTTATCTTATTTGGATGTTTCATAAAACATCAGGATTCCTTCTTTTCTTCACAAACATTTAAGATTCTTAGAAAAATGACATGTCTAAATATTCTGCTCTTCCTGGTGACTCAGACTTGAGTGTGAGACCTGAACCTGTCTTGGCCAAGTGAGCCTCAAAAAACAAGTTAATCTCTCTTGACTTAATTTCTTTATTTTGTTATAAAAATGAAATGCTAACCGCTATATTTTAAAAATGGTTACTGTAAAGAATGATGATATTTTGTGTATAAAAACCTTGGTAAATTTCAAAGCATATGTCAATAAAACACATTTGTTAGGCTGGGGGTGGTGGCACACACTTGTAATCCCAGTGAGTCCAGAGGCTGAAGCAAGAGGATTGAAAGTTCAAGGCCAGCCTCAGTAATTTAGCAAGGGTCTAAGTGACTTAGGAAGACCCTCTCTCAAAATAAAATGTCAAGTACCAAAAAAAACAAAACAAAACAAAACAAACAAACAAACAAAATACATGCACAGTTGTTACTTGGGTGTAATTACTTTGCTGTATATATGAAAGACAAATTTCCCTATTCCATGGCCTGCTTTGTACCTGTCTTTGTTTTATGAAAATAGAGACATTTTTAAAATACAATTTTTACTTAGTATTGTACAACAAAAATTGAACTCTGCTAAATTAAGTAATCTATATTGAGAAAAATATGTAATTTATATTCTAAAAAATCCAAATATTGATATCTAATTGCCTTTGCATTGTTCTGAGTATTTCCCAAATCTACTAAGTCAAAACCATTAAATAACAGAATAAATCTCATAAACATTTTCTCTTACCTACTTGCTAAGGATTAAAGTAAAGATAAACATATCACAATTAATAAAAATAAAATGTGTATGGTAGGCATATGCATCTCATAGTGAGAAAACTAAAGAACTGAGAAGTACCCTCCAGTGATATAGAGGGGAAATTTTCATACAGAATATATTACTACACAAGGTCAAATTTACAATCCCTAGGCTAGTGTTGCACAAATTCTCAGCCTCTATGAATCAATTCAATTGTCCTGGGCAAAATGTCTGTGGTAGAATAAAGACAGCAACAATGTATTGTTATTCCTATCATTGAAAGGTGGATTCTAATACCTCATTCATCGGATCTGAACTGGTTTTAAATGCCTGATGAATTTAATATAGTGGAAGTGACATTCTGGAACTGGAAAGACGAGATATAAGACACCTGTGGTATTTGTTATTAGAACTCCTTGGAACACTTGTCCTTGGAGTCCTGGGCAGCCATGTAGGAAGTTGATGACCTGGCTGACAAGACCATATGGAGAGGCTTTGAGACCACCTGGAGAGTACAAGGATACAATTGAAATTTAACCTTCCAGCCATTGCCTTAAGATGTCAGGAATGACCAACTTGGAAACTAAACTAGCAAGAGCTGTCAGTTGAATAACATTGAGTGACCCATGTCAATAACAGGTAAAACAGAATGGCTCAGCTCATCCTTGCCTGAATTTCTGACCCACAAAAAATAGGACATATGACATTTGTCACTTTATGCCACAGAGTTTCAGAGTAGCTTTTAAAACAGAACACTAGACAGAGTATAAAATTTATAAGACCTCAGAAACGAATTCTCTACCAGTTTCCTAATAAAATGATATATGTCAATAATAATAATATTCCCATCAATAATGGTTACATAAAGGTAAAATGGTGATATTCTTTGCAGGCTTTCCAAAAATAACACTATAAAACTTAGGGATAAAATGCCTTAAAAATGTGTCATTACACTTGTTAGTTCATATTGAAAATTTGGGTTTTTAATAATTTTAATAATCCTAAATTAACATTATTATAGATGAGGAAGAATTGGCAAATATTACCTAGAATTCTGAGTATGCAAATCATTCCTGAACTAAGAAATTGGATGAGATTTTTCATTAAAGTTTACTAGATCAAAAAATAAGACATGTGCTAAGTGATTTCAGTCTACCTTGAAAAAGAGTATTTCTGTTCTGTTGGATCATTTCATGTAACTTTTATTCTTAATTATTCCACATTACTTTCTTTATATAATGAGTGCAATTAACAGCTATGAAAAAATAGGCCATTTATAAACAAATCCATTGGGATCAATTACTGGAAACTCTCATCTTTTTCTCAAATTTACAGCTAATGATATATATTTTTTCCTGACAATAAGGTTTAGACTGTGTTCTTGTAAGTTCTCTATTCTTAAAAAAAAAACAAAAAAACATACAAATAATATTTTAAACAAACTGTCTTACAGACAAGAATATCTCTGAAAAGAACAGGTGTTAAGACATTCAAAATGGAAACACTGGAACATAAGTTAACAAAAAGATATTCCTAGGAATCAGGACCTTGTGGTGAGCATAATAGGAACATTGGTGAGGATCATTCTGTTTTAGTCAGTTTTTTCGCTGCTGTGACTAAAAGACCCAGCAAAAACAATTAAAGGAGGAAAAGCTTATTTGGTTCATGGTTTCAGAGGTGTCAGTTCATAGACAGTGGGAGTCATTGCTCTGGGTCTGAGGTGAGGCAGAACACCTTGGTGGAAGGGTGTAGGGGTGTAGAGGAAGAAAGCAGCTCAGGACAAGGTAATAAAGGAAGCTGAGAAAAAGCTTCATTCAACAGGAAAAAAATATGAATCTCAAAGGCATGCCCCAGGGACCTGCCTCCTCCAGCCACACCCTGTTTGCCTGTGCTTACCATCCAGTTAATCCATAAGTGGATTAATCTATTGATGAGGTTACAACTTTCATAATCTGATCATTTCACCTCTGAATGTTCTTGCCTTGTCTCACAATGAGATTTGGGGGATACCACGTATCCAAACCATAACACATTCCTTTTTAACTTAGGGTTTTTAAAAGAAATGGAATTGCTTTTTGAGATAAGAGAAGATACAAGTATTAAACTTATCAAGATCTATTTCTAAAAGTAAAAAAATATATGTTTTTCTGAACCATAGAATTATTATCTTAAACTAATTGAAATTACATAAAATACATACACGTAATCCACTTGGAAGGAAGTGATAAAGATAATTGCAAATATCTACATTGACACTGAGCAGGTCATAGTTTCCCACAGTATCACCTGGTAAACAGGCTAAAGAAAACATGACATCAAATAAATCCACTCTATTCCCTGCCATGTGTGAGGCAAATGGAAATAACAGATGCATTTTCAAGCAAAAACAAACTTTATATTGCCAATTTGACAGGTAAAATAATCATTCTGGGTGTCATGATATAATTATTACATAAAAGCAATAATAGAACTATGTTGCAAATTTAAAAAACCAAGATTACCACTATGCATGTGTGTGTGTGTGTGTGTGTGTGTGTGTGTGTAAGAACCATATTTCTTCCCCTAAAAGATCAGCCAAGTGTATGTATCCTTATCAGTGTAATTCAAAATTTAAAGAAATATCTTCTTTTGTCTGTTCTGATACCTGAATGATTTTTAAAGGAAATTTGAAGTACCCCACTCTTTATACAATAACAAAATTTTCTTGTACTTTCCAAAGTTGAGCAAACTTATTCACACAACAAAGCAAAATATATTATTGGATTTTTCTTTACCATATAACCAGTTCTACTAAAATTGAAAATACACTTGAAATGTCACAGCCCAGAGGCACTTTTATAAAATGGGTTGTCATCTGTGTGGATCATCCTGGGACACTGGAAAGCCTCTGGCTGAGGAGACTGCTGAAGTTCCTCCAATATATACAGTCACCAATCATTAAGCAAAAAAATCACAGACATGCAGGGATAAACCAGGCAGTATTCAACAAAGAGTTAACTCATGCTTCTCAGCAAAGATCTGCATTTTTCACTTGTACTATTAAAATTATACAAATGAGTTCTCAAGTAGTTTTCAAACCAGAGTTGTCTAAATGCATGGCTTATAGTGGTCTGACACCAATATTTCTCCTTTTCCAAACAATGCTTCTCAAAAGTAGGAGACCAACTCTTATATACCCAGAAGACTAGTGGGACAGATTTTTTTTATTCACATAATAATGTTGGGGCATCTTATTTATTTAAAATATTTTGAAAAGCAGAAATGCACAAATGAAGAATTTGTTTTTGTGTTTGTTTTTATGCAGTGATATTTACAAGCAATTCATTTCCCAAGTTGGAAAATTATTCCTAAACAAAGATTAAGCTTCTGGAGCTCCCTAAATATACCAAAACATGAATATTTGTGCTTTGCTTTCTGTCAAAGTTAGAAAATAGATTCTTATAAACCTTATAACATACAAGGTTCATGTGGTGGTGTGGTAATGTCTAAGCAGATGTCAGCAAAACAGATTTGATTTGAATTTATAGCATTTAATTTGGCCAGTGGAGTCTCTCAAAGATCAGGGCTTAAGTGAATATAAAGTTTGAAAATTGTTTGAAAACATTTCTGTTAACCTAACTGGTGTCACAAGAAATCTTGTCTCTTTTTAACAGATATTGAAGCTGAGCTTGAAAAGTAGAGCAGTGTGGATTTACTGGCCTTCATAAGAAGGGTCTGCAAAAGAAATGGTCTTTCTTAACCGGAGGTGATATGTTGGTAGGTAACCTTCAATTGCTTTAGAATTTGGCTTAGCTGAGACTACTAGAAATAAAATGTGATTTTAAAAAAATCCACATTTTTTCCTCTCCAATATGAGAGAATCTAGACAACAAACAGTCAAGTGTAGGAATACTAGGCTCACAATCATCAGAAAAATGATCTTTTTCCAGTTTTCTTCTTGTGCAATTCCAGAGTATGGTTTTTATTCTTAATTCCTTCTTTTCTGCTATTATTCCAGACACAATATTAAGTTTGCAAACGCAGAAGGGAAAAGAGAGGAAGCAAGAAGAAATGTTTGTCTTCACTCTATTAAAAAGACTTCCCAGAAGTCACAAACAATTTTTGCACTTAATATCTCATCAATCAATACTAAGACACATGACCACAACTAACTACAAGGAAACAGTAAATGCCATACCTAGATAGGTATATATATGCAGAAAAAAACTGAGGCTCTATTAATCTGAGGAAAATTATTTTATGGAGATCCAGTAATCAGTACCACAATCAGTGTAAAATCAGTTGGCTCAAACAAGCAGGGCACTATAAACCATAGAAATTTTATGTAACAACTTATAAGTGTTGCAACGATGTATACTTTTCCATTTATCATTTTAAACTTTGATTTATCACATACCATCCAATAGTAAACACACATTGAATATACTGTGAGGGGAAAAAAAACGGCTGTTTATCTGTTGCCAGGGAATTATTTTCTTTTGGTCAAAACATACCAAAAAGACACTCAGTGACAGAAAGTTGATTGTATTCATGAAATCTTTTCTATTTTCTCAACACTGGAAGAGAAGAATACATATTAGCTCACAAGTCCTCTTTTAATGAAGTCATTTGTTCCTATTCAGGTAGAAACTATCATTTCATTTGGCACATTCATTTTTATGGAGGTAAATATGTGTATACCAGAGAAGGATAGCATAAAAAATATAGAATTTCTTTATTGTTTAGACTAAAAATCTTAATTATTAAGAGAGTAAATCTACTCAATTAATATGTTAAATAATACAATAATATATCATAAACAAATGAGTATTTCTTTCAGGAACATATTACATAGTATATTAACATATTTTTTTTTCAGTAACAAAGATGAAGAGTATTATTATCTAAGTAGATTCTTATTATGTATTTCTTGTCAAACACAACTGAACTCAGCTAAGAATACAAGGAATTATTTCCCAACTCATAAAGTATATGTGTGAAATTTAAGGGAAAAGAACTCTTTGAGGTAAATAGTTTATTCAAAGATAAACAAGATAAAGATATTTCTTATTCAAATAGTACTGAAATTTTAGATAATGCATTATTACTAAATAAAATAAGTAAGAATAAATAATGTATATAGAAAGATCCAAACTTTTAAGTTTTATAGATAATAGTATATCCACTATAAAAATCCAATAACTTAATTTGGATTATTATTAGAAAACAATAATGGATTTTCAAAACTGATTAGAATGTGTAACTAAAATATATATATGATGGTCAAGTATAGCATTAAATTAAAAAATTAACAGAGTTAATCCCAAACAAGGAGCTGAAATGTTGTTACTGCTCTGTGTCATCATGGAACCAGGCCCATTGATGGAGTGTTCCCTGTTCCTGAGGTCAATAGCCTTTGCATCATTCTATCTCTGAACCTTACAACACAGTGTGCACCAAGAGGTATGCCAATCCCGGGCAGAGCTTCTGAAATTCCCTATCCTCTGGGTCAACTAAAGCTGCTCTATCTCCCCCACACTCCAGTTGCTCTTGCACTCTCCCTCTGTGGCCAGACTGCAGTGATTTTCACCCCCTCAGAGATTAAGTCTCAGAGCAGATATATTTTGGGCACAAGAAATGAGGCAGCACCTACCCTGTGGAGATCTCAGGCCTCTGGCACACCAGGGCAATCACCTTACACACACACTTTCCAGTGCTGCAGGTGAGGAGAACCCTGCCCCTAGGAGCACTCACACTGGATAATCAGAGCATTTATATTGCCTACTGTTACAATTGATGAGGTACCCTAGGTCCAGGGATCCAGAGCTCTGTTCATCCAAGTAACCTTTCTTTGGGGGCAGCGGGGGTGTTCAGCAGATGTGGTTCTTCTCTGGAGCATTAGAGCCTTGACTGAGCTGAGCCACCCTGCAGTTCAGATTGAGAAGTCCCTACACCTTATCTGTCTGGAATTGGACTAGATCACCACAGTTCAAGCTGCTAAAACAGAATGTCTGGGAAGAGAGACATCACAGTGCTGATTCTTGACCCCAAGGTCCAAGCCATATGGCATTTTATCATTTCTGGATCTTTGCTGCTATGGCAACTGTCCTCACAGAACCTCATTTCTGCCATGTCTCACCACCCCAAGATCCAGAATCACCGATGACTGGTAGGTCCATGCCCTCTTAATTTTAGGGCCCAAAAGATTGCTATGTCCCGCTCTCCAGGGCCAGAACCTCTTCCACAGAGCCATGTTAGTACTTTATTCTGATACCAGAGCCAGAATTGGGATGAGCCTCAAAAACGACAGTCCCAACTCAGTGGGAGAATTGCATCCTCTCATGCTCTGAATATTTAAGAGCAGTTTAATAACATCTTCCTTAAAAAGTTAGGTAGTAAATATTTTCTATTTTATTGGTGGTATGGTCTCTGTTGAAACTATCTGCTACAGACCATAGTCAGAGGCAATACCTAAGTGTAGCTGTTTTCTAACAAAATTTGATTTATAGACATTGAAATTTTAATTGCATACAGTTTCTCTGTATCATGAAATATTTTTCTTTCAATATTTTTCACTTTTTAAAGATTAAAAAAAACAGTTCACGATCTTATAAAATAAGGCAGTGATCCTGATTTGGTCCACAGAAACTAATTTTTGAGCCCTACTGAAGATAACATCACTTGAATTTAGCCCAGATGTAAAAACAGAGTGATTTGTGAATGCATTCTTAAGTAGATTTCTTAGTGAATCCCCACTAGTACTTCCAATTTTTTAAGAAGTGTCCACTAAGAGACTTCTGCTTTTTGGCTATTTGTGGAACATAGAATAATGCCAAATACTCACTTACAATCAGTGAGCATTCATGGACAACAAACTGCCACACATTTGTTAAATTTCAAACATTTTGTTTTATTCCTGCATATTTTAAATGCTACATATAAACCATACATTCATAATTCCACAAAATAAAATAATCTTTAGGTTCCCTGGAAGTTAAAAGTTATAAAATATCCCTGCTCTCGTAATATCTCCTTTAAATGTATATCCATCCCATGAGAAGCTTGAGGATTATTTTTGTTATCATTGTCATGTTGTTGTATTTTGCTTCTTTCTTATCACTTAGTGCATTTCAAACAGTAAATTCTACAGAGTCTAATTCATGAGAAGGAAAACTTGAGACATGATAACTTTTGAAAAATTACCTAAGCTGTCTTCTAGTATCTTCCATCAATGACTACAGACATACTTGGAAAGACACACTGAATGTTCATTCTTTTTCTATTAATCATTCTTAAAGAAATACTGTCAAAGCAGAATCACTGGAAGAGCAAAGTATATGATGGCTTCAGTTCCTTTTGCCACTGTATGACTTTATGAGACCTACTTCATCTACACTCTTGCTTCTGATAGCGGAGGTTTTAAACTATTCCTTTGCCCTAGTGCTTGCAGTAAAAGACAGCAAATACACATAGACAAACCTTTTATCTTTTTTATTTGCAAGAAGTAATATTTATTGAGTAGTAGCTCAAAGGGTTGACTATTTTGAATCTGTTTTTACTTGACATATTAAATAAGTATATATATCTATGAATTCAGTATGATATTTTGATATATATGTTGCACAAAACTAAAAGCAAGGTATTTATGATATCCATCATTTCATATATTCATCATTTCTTTGGGGTGAGAAGATTCAAAATCATCTTTTTTAAGACAAATCTCTCCATTTGCCATCTGACTCTCCCCAGCTTCTGGTATATACTATTGTACATTCTGCTTCAATGAGATTAACATTTTTTGCTCCCACATGTAAGTGAAAATGTGCAATATTTGGTTGTTGTTATTGTTTTGTTTTGTTTTTGTGCCTGGCTGGCTTATGTCACATAACATAATGTTCTTTGGGTTAAACATGCTACTGCAAATGACAGATTTTATTTTTTTAAGGTTGAATATTATTCTATTGTGTATATACACCATGTGTTTTTTTGGTCCATTAATCTGTTGATGAATACTTACGTTTGAGTCCATATCTTGGTGAGTGTGAGTAATGCTATAATAAAGAGAAGAATGTAGAGGAGTCCTTGACATATTGATTTTCTTTCTTTTTGACTTATACAAATTAAAATTATTGATGAATCACATAATATATCTATTTTTAATCATTTGAGGAACCTCTATACTGTGCATAAGATTTCCCATTTTCTCCACATTCATTTGAGCATTCATTAATTTTTGTCTTTTTTATACTAGCCATTCAAGTTGAGGCAGAGTGATATCCCATTGTACTTTTGGTTTGCAATCCCCTGATGCTGAGGAGTGTGGAAACTTTTTCTCATAAACCTTTTGGTTATTTGTGACTGCTCTACAAAAATGCCTTTTAGGTTTTTGTCATTTTAAAACCAGATTGTTACTTGTTTTTGTTTGATTTTTGCTATTTAAACAACTGAAGACATATGTTCTCACTACAAAATCCTTTGTACTAAATCAGAAATATTCTATAAATGCAATTTTTGTTCCACCCTAAAATGAGGCCAAATTTGGCCCAACTATGTCATCAAAGTCCAAATGCTACTCTTGTCACTACCAGAGTTGGTTGAGCTTCCACTATTTCCGCATTGGCAAATTTTGTTTTGATTCATATCAGTTCCTGGAATATAAGGTCTGAAGTTGTTTAAAAAATTAAGTGGCTATATAATGAAGAATTACATCTTCCATTCCCATCTGCATTCCAAACCAAATATTTGCAAAAACAGAAAACAAGCAGTCATTGCATTTCAGGTTTTCCTTCATATTATGCTCTTTGAAGCATGGAAAGATAACCATGTACCCCATATCTTGTTCAATTGTATACAATTTGCTTCAAATTGTTGTATCAATTTTTAATTATGCTGCATTTTGGATTGGATCTAAGGAATATAAAATGATAATTTAGTATGAGTTTTTTGATTCTGTAAATGTGTTCCAGTATCACTTTACATATAAATTGAGGAGCTATCTTATCAATAGGAAATATAAAGTATTTATTTATTTTCTCATATTCTGTTCTGAGACCTTAGTGTCAGAATTGATAGAACTCTTAGATTCTTTGTCTCAGCTTGGCAAATATTTTTAACCTAAGTAAAATCCATCTCAGGCTTTTAGGCAGAGTCCACCACAGACAATGCTCAGTCATATTTTTTTCTGAATGTAATAAAATTCTATCAGCAATCCAAGTTTCTATCGCTACCAATAGATGATACAAGCAACAGAATAATCAAGGAAGCACAGACTTCATGCTACTGAAAACTTCTTCTGTCTTCTTTATTCACTGGAGCATCCTATATGCCTAACATTCTATGTACTTGTTGAATGATAAAGCACCAAGCCATGATTTTTCATTCATTTTTTGCTGCCCTCATCATAATTATGAATGTGCCATCTCTTTAAATTATGAGTTTTATTGAGTTGTTCCTTTCTTTTTCAGTTTTTTTCTGATATTGTCTATGATATTATATTAGAGATATTTAATAATATTAGAATGGGACAGGGCCTAATGGCTATGCGGTGATTATCATTCAAAAAAAGAATACTTAGAGGTTGCCTTATTTAAACATGAGGCCCCAAAGTCTAAACAGCTGAGACTGTAGATCTTCTTTTGTTGTCCTCAAAAGATACTCACCAACATAAAAATTTCCAAAAATCTAGAGTGTTAGACTCTTGAAGCTCCATGGAACAACCTAACCATTATATGTTTGAATTTCCATCAATATTTAGTACCATGCTGTTTTCCATATTTAAAATTTTTACATGTGATCTGTCATATAGATCTCAAATTATAGGCAAGTATGAAATAATAATTATTATGATCATCTCTTTTCTGCACAGTGACTAGAGGATGAAGGAGGCAGAAAGAAAACATGAGGAAAAATTAGGGGAAATACTGTAGCAGGCCAGGTGAAGGACATTTGTGTTGTGGATTGTTTACATTCCACTGTATAGAATGAACTAATTATATTTAGGTTGCAATGGTAAAAGAATCAAGAAGGGGATTAAAGAAAAGAAGAATCAATGATGCTTCCAAAATTACAGATTTTATCTACTGAACAAATTGTGGTAACATTTACAGACATGGAGATACTAGTGAGATAGATTGTAAAAATAGATGTTGCAACTTCTCTCCTTATAATGAGGCATCTAAATATCAGTCCTTGAGTTTGAATCTGTCATATAACTTGTTCCAGACAATGGAACACTGGCTAATGTGACAAAATAGAGACTTGACAAGCAGTTATAAATTTGATCTCTTCTCTCACTAAACATTGAACCTCTTCTGCCACCTTGGGAACAAGTCTGGAATACACTGCTGAATGATGAGAAATCACATGGAGAGAGTGTCCAGTTAATACCCATCTTAGTCGAAATCTTCATGAACCATCTATAGATGCTGATCTTCACCGATGGCAGACACCTGAGCCAATCAGATGAGATCTACCTAGGTGGTTCAAGACGAATTGCAAACCTGCAGAACTGTTAGCTAAGTGAATAGTTGTTTTAAACCACAATGTTTGTGGATTGTATTATTTACCGGTTATTATACAAAGAAATGTAACATATTTAGTAACTTAAAACAATATACATTATTATTTCACAGTTTTCATGGGTCAGATATTTGGACATTACTTAGTGTGGTCCTTTGCTACAGGGCTCTGAAAGTTACAATCGAGCAATAGTCAGGCTGTATTTTCAGCTGAAGGTTTGGCTAGAAAAAAGTCTCCTTTAAAGCACCCAGGGTTCACCCACTACCTCTGAGGTTCACCCAGAGGTTCTAGAAGTGTCCACAATATCTTGCCACGTATGATTTCCCTATAAACTCATGAGGGAGAACTTCTAGAGTGGGTGAATATACCAGCAAACAAGAATCTTATGAAGAGTAAGGTAATAAAGTAAATGACATTACATCACTCTTATTGTATTTTGTTGGTTAGAATCAGGTCCCACATTCATGAGGAAGAAAATATGCAGCATATGAATTCAGAAAATTCTTTGCCCATGGGGTGATTTTTTACACTGGAGAAGTTAATTGATACATCCTGGTAAAAAACAGTTCCATATATGAAGATATGATATTATGACTCAGAGAACAGATTCTGAATCTAGACTGCTTGAGTTTATACCAAAAATTTGCCACATAGCTATGTGATATTGAATAATTGATCTAATTTCATCATTAACTCCATAAACAACTACAATTTTAAGAAATTTGTAAATGTTTTATTTGTGGGTATCTTTATTAAAAAGAGCAACAAATGGGTAACAATCAAACTGATATCTTTTGTCCATATCATAAAAAATAAAACTGAAATAAGTTGTTTATCTGTCATAACTTTAACAAAATACAATTTAATTTACCAGTGTGGAAAATTAAAGAAAATATCTATCAGCACCGTAAAAAGGGAAAGTATAACAAGGGAAAGTGGTGCTACTGCCTCAAGCAATTTTGAGTGACATAAATATTGAAACCACGGAAATATTATCCATAACTTGGGTTCCTTACTATAAGTGTTTATACTATACTGCCATAGTCTGCTAGGATTC
Source organism: Marmota flaviventris (assembly GCF_047511675.1). Classification (NCBI taxonomy): domain Eukaryota; kingdom Metazoa; phylum Chordata; class Mammalia; order Rodentia; family Sciuridae; genus Marmota; species Marmota flaviventris. Next base: position 84,447,916 of record NC_092509.1, on the reverse strand, counting down.
TCTTCATGGTTTTTCTACAAAACAAAAAATAGGAAACATAAAATTTAAATAGGTTTCTACTTAAAATAGCTCTTTATTTGTAACATCAAAAATGGCAGGATATAATTGCTAATAGAATAAACATTCTGATGTTAACAAAGTAATATTTAAAATTTTATACTTCTGTTTATACCAGAAAGTATTATCCATAAATACTTTTATGCTGCACATATTATTTACCCATCTGACTTATAACATATATTATTTACTTAATTTATATGCTATATTATCAATTTAGGCTGAGCATTAAGTTGTGAATGTTAAAAGAACATAAAAAATGAAGCATTATTATTTCTACATTTTTATTTTCAACATTTCAGTAATTTAAGACTGTATCAGAACAGGCTTGACATTTCATAATTTTAGGGGAATAATTCACTCATTATATATGAGCAGAAAGTTGTAGAAACACAACTACATCACTTTACAATATGTATGCCAAGTCTGTGGCATTATAGGGTTTGGTAATTTGATATCTGCTACTTTTTTTTTTCCTGTTGCTTTTAATACACTGAGTTCTTTTATATTTCTTGAATTTTTCTGAAGCTATATATATATATATTTTTTTCTTTATAGTAATGTGTTACTTGCTTATCCAAAAAAGTCACCTAGTATTCATTGCCCTATACTCTCAATGGTTCAGGAGGGGTGACAGGAACAGGAAAGACAGTAGAATAAATCAGACATAACATTCCTGTGCTCATATATGGATACATACCACATCATATGCAAACATAAGAATGGGATCCTAGTTTGAATAAATTATACTCCAAGTTTAATATGTAACATGTTCAATATGTTATACTCAACTGTCATGTGTATCTAAAAAGAATAAATAAATTAAAAAAAAAAATATATATATATATATATATATATATATATATATATATGTTAATGAAAATGTTAGCTAAGTTGAACTCTTTTTTAAAAAAAATGATGAAAAAGACTGTTGTTACTAAGCAAATATACCTTCATTTAGGTCACTGCAAACTTCTGAGTTAGAAAAAGTATCTTGTAGGATCATTAAAATGCTAAGATGTAAGAAAGAAAAGCACAGAGTATTAAGCATAATGATCTGCACCTGGTTTCAATCATGGCTCTCTTCCTAAGCATCAACCATTTTGGAATACAAATTTCAGTGCTTGCACAGCTGGAATATAATGCCACTTTCCAGATAGTGGAAAGTCATTAAGAGCACACAAATAGACCACAATATGATTTTGTAAGACTGAGCTATGACATTTACTGAGGGATAGGTTTGTGTGAAAATTTTTGGTTTATTTAGCACTACTTTTCTCAAACAGCTTAAAAGTAAATATAGAGAAGATCATTTTATTGCCTGTCTGGGTCTAATTTACAAGGAGTCTATAAATACAAGAGTGATTACCATCTAATGTGGAAGCTGCTGCTGTTGTCCGAAAATATGCCTCCCAACATGGCTCCAAAGGGTGGAAATTCTGCTAGCAAGGGGACAGACTTGATTTTCCACTTATCTTTTAATGACTTCCTGCAGGCCAAAACTAGGAGCCAGAATCCTATGAACATCTGTTTGTTGGTATGGGTCTTATTTAGAACCCCAGCACTAGGTAATTATTCATTATTTGTTGGCATTAGGATTGTTCGGTGCATAATGTTTTGCAACAGTTAAGCTATAATAAATAAAGGAATAAACAAAACTCTTCTCCTAAATACTCATTTATACAGAGCATCAACAAAACAAACGGTAGAGCTTCTAACAATTTATTGCTAGATAGTCACTGCTTAAAATTCACATTTATCATTAACAAATGCAAGGAAAGAAAACTTAGTGTTTTCATTTTAAATCAAATCTGATATTTTAATGAACAAGAGCACTTCGTATTTAAATTTATGCTGATATGTAACTCATTCTGTGGAGTATTTTATCCTCCTAATACTTATTTTTGAGATGACATGATTTCACTAATGAATAATGATTTTTCGACTCAGAAAAACATAGGTTTCAAACCTAGCTTGACACTAGAAATCTTAGGAAAAATCACTTTTCTGAATCTATTTATTCCTGTATTATGTGGAGATAATCTTATTTATCTCATAAGGTTTTGATGGAGAATAAGATAATAGACATGAAGTAATGTACACTGAGGTCTTAATAATTCATTATTTTCTCCCTAAATTCTCCCATTGCTTACTTTAAAGTATTCGGTTTTAAGCACAAATCATTGCTAATCAAATAATGGCCAGCATTGAAAGACAACTCAATTTCCGTCAATTTTATGAGTTTTGTGAACCAACTATGTAAAAGAAATATGAGGCACTTTAAATGTAAGAGTTAGTTAATATTTATGATAGTGTAAAAAAAAAATGTTCCCCAAAGATAGCAGGTCCTAATCCTCAGAACCTCTGAGTAGTAGATTATCTAACAAAAATATTTGATTGAGGATACTGAGAAGAATATTCTCGATAGGCAGATGGGTCTATATCTATAATGTCTATAATCACACATCCAGTAAGGAGAGGGAGAGCTTATGCAGACAGAAGAGTAGATACACATGGGCAAGAGGTCTGTTTGTCCAAGAAGCCATTAGTGTAATAGGCTGCAGGCCAAGCTTGAAGAGATAAGAAAAAACTTCCCTTTTACAGCCCACAGAGGGAGTACGCTTCTGCTGACATCTGGTGATGAATTTGAACTTAAAGCATCTAGAAATTTAAAAGAATATATTTCTCTTGGTTTACTCCATCAGGTTTGTGGCAATTAATTACAAAAGACTTCATAAACTACTACAGTATAGCCAGGTGTGCTGTTGCACTGCACATCTGTAATTCCAGCAACTGGTGGCGAAGGCAGGAGGATCACAAGTGTGAGGCCAGTTTCAGAAACACTTAGCAATATCCTCAGCAATTTAGCAAAATTGTGTCTCAGGATAAAAAAAAAAAATTAAAAATAACTGGGGATGTAGCTGGGTGGTAAAGCATTCCTGGTTTCAATACCCACCACCCTAAAAAAAAAGAAAAAGAAAAGTAGAAAACTAATAGTGTTCTTAAGATTTGATCAATGGGATTAACTAGAAAAATGGTCTATGATATTGAAAGGATAATCCTAGAAGACCCAAGACATCTAGTATGAATGAGCCTCCATTGGGTCATAAATCACCATAAATGGGATACTTTGATGATCACTGAAATTTATAGAATTCAGAGAAAGATCATACTTGAAAGAGGAAGGTTCATACTTGAAATCAAAAGATGGTTAAAAAGTCATATCAGCACTAATGTTGATGTTTTTTAATATGTGAAGATCTGCCACAGAGACAGTGGAACTGTGTGGGGAGAAATTTAATTTTGAGACCAAGAGAAAAGAACATAATATAAACATCTCCGGGGAACTGTAGTGAAGTATTTGCACAGATAAATATATTAACAAGTAGAAATATATTAAGCTGAAGAAATATATTGATAAATGTTCTTTAGTATCTGAACCTTATAATCTCTATATAGAGATATCTGTTAATTCTCTTCCTGTAGTAAATCTGTCCTAAAAGAGAAAAGTCCCTTGGCTGGTTCTAGGCATGCTCTGTGATACAAAGAGCAGTCAGAGTGCAGGCTGGGGCAGGACACAGAACGAGTTTAGTTGTAATGGATAATGAAAGTCCTGAAGAAAGCAAAGCGGAGAGGTCTAAGAACTATCATACCATGGGAAGATCTTGTAAATGTCCCATCACTCTCAAGTAGAGAAAAATTGAAGACTTAGCAGAACCACATTATTTTTGATGTATATGTTAGTAGTTTTGTTGATGATATTGCTGTGTACTAAATATGAATAGATTATAATATTCTTATATTAGCTTTATATAAAATTATACTTATTTTATTGCTTTGTGTAAGGTTTATTTTATGGAAAGTGAGCACTTGCATTATTTTCCCTGAGTAAAGGTACATATTAAGGTAGTTTAAAGTATTAAAATAAATTTTAAAGGAATAGTAGTATAACAGTATTTTAAAGGAATATGTATATATGCATATATATATATATATATATATATATATATATATATATACACACATATACATACAAATGCAAGACAAAATTAACTGTCTAGAGAAAGAGAGTACACACTAACATTTTGAATCCCAGCATTTGCAGTTTAGAGACATTACTCTTTAGTGATAATATCTCAACCAGTTTTATTTATTTCTAATCATTTTTATAATTTTTTAGTATTAAATAATACCTTTATTTATTTTTATGTGGTGCTGAGGATTGAACCCAGTGGCTCACATGTGCTAGGCAAAAGCTCTGCCACTGAGCCATAATCCCAGCCCTCTTTCTAATTTTGGAAGGAGACAACTCATATATGGGGAGGAATATCCACAGAGATCTAGATACATTGAAAGCACAGCCTTTGGGAGAAAGTAGAGATATCAACACTTGAATATTGGTGAGGCCTCTGGGAATAACAGAAAATAGGGATTTGCAGAAATATTAAAATGGTCTTATAAGGCAAGCCAAAGAGTATAAAAGCAATGGATGTATGATGAATTAAAGGAGAAAAAACTGGAAGCAGAGTAACTACAGAAGACAAATGATCCTAATACTAAGAAACAATTTTGATGAGAGAATATGCAAGTATGAAATTAAAATAATAGCAATCACACACATGCACACACACACACAGGCGCACACACACATATTGAGTGCATGGGGCTCATTTGAGGATTCTGTGCATTTTTATACAAAATGAGGTATCACATTCATGTCCTCATTTTTCCATCAGTACAATTCCTGATCTGATTATTAAGATAATGTTTAGGTTTCTTAATTTGAGTATATCAAGTGTTTATAATAGTAATGATTTAAACCTCAGTAATATACAAGGAAATGGACATCTGAATGACAATCTATACAAAGAAAAAACTGAAACTTTCCTTTTTCTTGATAAGGTTAGAGAATTGTCTAGAATAAAGGCAATCAGTCAGTACTTAGGAAATATTGTGCTGCAGATGGTATTCAGTAGAAACATCAAATATTAACCCAATCAGCGACGGAATGAAAAGTCTGTCTCTTCTAAAACCAGGAAGACTGATAAACGTATGTAATTAGATTTAAGTCATATTTTCATGACTGTAAATACATTGCCATTGAATAGACCTTTGTATAAAAGAATAACACAAAGAGATATGATCACTGGTATTCAATAGCAATTACAAAAAAAGTATTAAAAAATAGAAGTGATTCATAAAATGTGTAGCATGAAATTCATCATTCTGATTTAAAAGTATTTTAATAATTCATATACACATCACATAGAGTACCTGTATAAAAATCATTATAATTAAGTGATACTCTTCCAAATTACAATATTTGCAGGAAAAAAAAAAAACAATGTGCTTTGAAAGTTAAAAATATTGCCTAAAGGAAACTACATGTAAGCCTTTTAGAATAACTGTTCAGACAAAAGAATTTAAAATTTACTTTTATTTGTCACAGAAGTACAATATAGGAAGAAGTAGCTGGATTTATTGGTTTGACTAATAATAATTTGCTTTACCCTTACACAAGAATATTTTAAACAACTCATCCAATAAAGTTTGGAGTTGATATTTTAGTTTAAGATATCATCTGTATAATTATATGTCTTATGGCAGCATTAAAAATAATGTTAAAATTAAAATGACAGTTTTCACATTAGAATGTTTGTACCTTCTTTAATATAACAGCAGCTTTCAAATATTAATATTATTATTTAAAATATTAAAGTTTCCATGAAATAGATCAAGGGAAATTCAGAATCAGAAGCTATTTTCAGTTGTCACTGCCCTAGAGACTATTAAAATGACTTTCCAGTGACAGATAAAATTGCATTCGTTGTTTTAATAAAATATTTTTAATATCAACAATATAAGTTAATGTCAAATATTGCAGATGAAGTTTTCACACTTGAATTGGCATTCATGAAAGGGAAATGTCAACATCTCTAGAGTTTTTGTGGTTTAGCTTTATTTGCTTCTGCTGTACCCTCCAATGACATCCTCACATGCATTTTTTTTTATGTGTTTGGATGGGTCTAAACAAAATGTTTTGCTAAAACTAGATACACCAAAAAATTGATGTTTCCTTATGCAAAACAAGTTGAGGGTAGACTTTTGATTCTACTGATTAATTATGGCATGAAAGAGGCTCCTTCCTCCCTGACCTTCTTTCTCACATTCTAAGGCATCAGCAGATCTCTCCTCATGCTTACAAGGGAAAAGCTGATACTTAAAGCTTGCACAACAATGTCCCAAAGCAGGAGAGGTGTAATAAAGAAGTCCTCATATTTATTGTATTGTAAATCATTTCTTCATTGTTAGAGCTGGGCTGAATATAAGTCTGGGAATGAGATTATTTGGGATTTTCAAACTGTGGAAGGCAGAGTTCCCTCAATAGGAAAAACATTGCAGTGAATTGACTATGGAGAAAATAATGAAGAAAATACCATATTTACTATGTGTCTTACTAAATGCTTCCATGATCTGAGGAAGTGACTTGATAAATATCAGATTAAATTAGACTCAACAGATTTCCTAAATTAGGCTCAACAGGTTTCCTAAATTGGGGCTTTATAATCTCAACAGAGACTTCTCTTGCAAGTATGTCCACCTTTTCCAAATTAATTTTATTATCACCCCAAATTCTCCCTTACCAAATAGGATTAGTGGTTCACTTGAGAAGACTATCAAAAAATCCTGAAATAAATTCATCTTTTGTTTGAACAAAGTAAAAGAGAAGTATTATTACTATTATACTGTGATGCAATATACTTTAATTCAGGTAATATAATAATATTTTTAAAATTTCAAAGTAAAGTTTATTCATTTCCAAGGGACAAATTTCCTCAAGAAAAAAATGAGAAGAGGTAATAATGAAAGAATACCAAGACACAAAGGATTTGAAGAACAAGAAAGAAAGAGCAGCTACTTGCTATTCTTTCACGATTTCTAAATAGTTTTATATTCTCTCTCTTCCCTATTCTCTTTCTCAAACACAGGCACATTCACATTCACTCCATATCCACATATTCTTTCCTCTCCCTCTGCTCCTTTCTATAACTTCTCTTTGCAGGCTGTTTTCAGGATTCTCATCCTTTCCCACATGGCACATGAAGACTACCCAGAATCTGCTTCAGTTAAAAAAAAAAAAGTGGTCATAATTTAATTATATATGATGGATTATTGTTCTTTGTTGTTTATGTTCTAGTTTTGTAGGGAGAGTGAGATACTCTAGTAATAATAGCGGTCAAAATATGAAATTGGGATATATGGATGCAAATACAGAAAATAAATTCTGAGATCAAAAATTTATATGATGCACTGTTCTTATAATATCAACTTGAACACTGTTTTTAAGTCTTTTTTCCATATTGAATGAAAAACATAGAATGTCAGGAAACATGATTTAAAAACTGATAAGGATTGATAGGGGGAAATCTAAACTAAAGTAAGTCATTTATAAAGCAAGCAAAAAAATTAATAAATACCAATGTTGTAAGAGATTTTTTAATCTCTTGGACTTAGTCTTCTCCAGAGAACAGAGCAAACCATAGTTAGCTCTGTATATCTTTAGCAAAATAAGTAGCTACAGGAATTTTATTTTTTAGTTTTACTGGTATAATATACAGATATTAATCAATATTTTTAGATGTTGACACTCTACTGTCTGTAAAAGTCTATAGGCTTTACTTATCTGTGTAATTATCACCATGTGGAAACTTCTAAAAGAAAAATGGTACAATGCACACAATGCCTTTCTACCAAGTGCACACAGTGAAGTTCTAATTATAAAGTCATCAAGGACATTGGTTCTCTACTTAGACACCAATTACTCACAGATTACTTTATAGGCTACCCAGTAATTGTATACATACACACATATACACGCAAACACACACACACACACACACAATTCCAACTGTCATTTTGTCATATAAATTATAAAAAATTAAACACCTTTTTTTTGTTGGCATTTATACAGAGAAAAAATATCTTCCAAGCAATGTCTCCCTGAGATTGTTTTGTAACAATCCTTTGCATATTTTGCAAAATTAAAGCTATTCTTGCTAGAATGTAGTTAACAGACCTCTCCTCCATGCCTACCTTCTGCTTTAACTTTCTGCCATTTAGGATTTTATACACAAAACATGCCAACTAATCAATATACACTCTGAGTAACATTTTCTGGTTGATAAGAAAGATATTATTGAAAATAAAGCGAATTTCTCCCTCATTTTATTAATAAAGCTATTTGGCAAATAGCTTTATTAGCTATTTGCCAAATTAAATTAATGATGTTTAGACAACACATCTATAAATGTCAAAAATTTTATATATGAAACATGCAATAATGCTTTCAGCTTAAATCTGCTGTTGTATTTTATGTCATATCAAATGAATCACATTAATATATTTTGATGAATCTATATAGTTCTATATTTTCTTCTATCTAGATATATATTACCCTAATTACTCAGCATTTAAAGACTTCAAATAATTTCTTTAATTAAATGCTTGACACTAATTAAGATTCCTGGACGTCTTTTAATGAGTTTTCAAAGACAAATATAATGAAGAACAAATGAATTAAATATTTTTTCCAGGATTATAATTGAGTCACAATGTGCTGATAATTCTTCAAAACCTATGTGTCCCTTCAAATTTTTGGAAAATGCACCAATTGCTTTACCATGATACTAACTCTAAATTGAGATTTTGGAACCATGATACTTGAAGAGATAAGAAAAAGATTCCCCTCTACAGAGGGAGTACACTTCTGCTGACATCTGATGATGAATTTGGACTTAGAGCACATAGAAATTCAAAAGAATATATTTCTCTTGGTTTACTCCATCAGGACATTTTGATATTTTTTCATACATACATAACATTCTCTGAGGTCCACTTTGAGAGAGCGTATGTAATCAGTGAATCCTCAATGCCAAGATCTATTCTTCCTTGGACTCTCAAAACTTAGTCTATTATAGCAAGCGTGCTCATAAATATTTACGAAAAGAATATGTAAATAAATGTCATGACATTTCTTGTCAGTCAATTTTCCCCAGCAAAGAAGAACCTGTGTCCCATCGAATTCCTCCCCTAATGAGAATGGAGGCCTGAGTAGACTAAGCACTGGCATACGTTGTAAGCAATATCATATTTCATAATTATAGACAAGCCCACACTGATCATAACAGTGAAATGGAAAAATTCTAGTCACGCCCTCCCCATCCCCCTCTCCTCACAATGTCTTATATATACTTTTTCTACTTAACATTTTCAGAAAATTAGAGAGAAATACACGAGTATTAAAAGGTTTGAAATGTTTATATTGCTGTGAGGACTAATTACATTTTGCATATGATCTAAGTTGATATTACTATAAACTACATGTGACTTTTGACTTTTTCTAAACATTTTTGTTTGCTTTATCTGTAGACTTCTGAAAATACTAATAGAAAGGTTACTTATGCCTTCTTGCTAATGTTACTCAAAATAAGAACTTAAGTACCAAAGATGATTAATATGAGACAATGAACTTCCAGCTGTCAAATTATTTTTAAACGTATTCATTATTTTTCTGAAGTACAACTTTAACTAGGCATAATGCGTTTTTATTTGCTAAACCCTCATGATTTCTCAGTTGCTTCCCATCTCACACAAAATAAAAACTAAATAAAACCTATTTTTAGGTATGGCAATATGTATTCTGTCCTGGACTAGCTCTCTGATTTTATTGTCTGCAATAACAACCTAATATTTCTCTAAAGTTTACACAGAGAACTTCTTGCTATCCCTGGACCACAGTGACCACACTTCTGCCCCAGACCCCTGCCATTTCCCCCTCCACTATCTTCAGGTGTCTGTCCACATGTACTACCACATAAGAGAAAGCCTGAGCTGCTGATGTGAAACAGCAACAATCCCCATCTTACCTTTCCCTCTCATCTGTTGTGGTGATACTTATCACCGCCTGATATGATCTAGTTTTGGTTGTTGTTATTGTTATTTTCTTTCCCCTTCCAAAATTACATTTAAACTCTATGAGGTCAAAGATTTTTTTTTCTTACTACAGTATTCTATGCATCATGCCTCCATCTGCAACAATCAGTACTAGAGGTTCAATATATGTTTACCATTTTAAAAGCTGGAATAAATAATTGCTTATCCAGAAGGTAAGACAGCTGTCATTTATGAAGTTGTCCTCTGGGTGTGCTATCATTCAGAGCATTGTGTGTACAAGTTGAAGGGATTTTATTAAGAGAATTAGAGTGATTTAAATGATCATTTCACTCCAAATTATATTTAACTTTCAATTAGAAAGTCACTACTTAGATGAGAGAGATATCTATTTTAATGTTCTCTTTTGCTTTATTAAGAAATTATTTAAGCAAATAAACAAGCCATCAAACTTAATGAACTTATTCTACCAGACAGAATGTTGAAAGTAATTAAGATATTTTATGAACTAGTTTTATAACTACCCTTGAACAATTATTTGTACTCTATTTTCATAAAGTTGTTTGTAAAATTTGATTGCCTTTCATCTTATTAAAAAGATCATGAGACTTTTTTTCAAAATCAGAATGTTATAGCATGATATGATATTAAAAATCAGAGACACAATTCTACCCCAGAACTTGGAGAAAATTTAACAAAGTTGAGTCATATATAATGACTGTCTTTAGAAAAATATGCTAATTGTTGGGTCCTAAGATATAGTTATATAAGAGTAATAAATTCTGATGTGATATTGTTGATTAGGGTGACTATAGAAAACAATAATGTACTGTATAATTCAGAAATCTAGGAGAAAATATTTTAAATGTTTTCACCATAAAGAAATGATACATGTTTGAGTACAAACGTCTACTTAGCCTGATTTTAACATTATACAGCATATACATTGCTCCACGTTACTCATGATGTTATCACAAGTTACTCCTTACTTTTGTACAATTTTTATATGTCATTTTTAAAAAGCAGAAGAAAAGTAGACAGTACTCTGAGATTGGGATTGGGGTTCCATAGTAAGAGATCTGAATGGAGTTCTCATTAAGATCACGTTTGCTAAGGACTAGTATCTCCAAGTTAGTGTAGTATCTGAGTGACTGTGCCTAGTGGCTTCTAACTTCAACTGGACACTATGTCAGTCTGTATGTGGGAACAAACCCTTGTGTTTATATATAACACCAAAAAGACCTCCACTTTCTTGTGCTCTGAATATTGGTACCCACCTAAATGTCATCTGTCAAAATGTAATCTTCAATATGACAGCGTTAAGAGGTGGGACCTTCAGGAACTTTCCTTGTGTATAGGATTACTGACCTCATAAAAGAGTCTTATGGAAGTTGTTGGCCTTTTCTGTACTTCTGCATAAGGACAACAAATAGTAAAACATGTATGAGGTTTTGACCAGACACTGAATCTACTGACATGTTGATACCTTGATCTTAGGCTTCCAAGCCTCTAGAAATGAGAAAAAAAAATTCTATTGCTTATAGAATAGACTAATGAACTAACAATAAGAATAGAATAAGCAGTAGGAATGGACTAAGACATTCTTCAACGTGAATTTTCTTCTCATAAATGTGGACAGCCACCTGTCTGGAGGAAAAAAAATAAAACTTGCCTATCCATCAGGGGGGTTCCAAGATATTGAAGTAAAAGAAGTCTAAATACCACTTAATTTCCTCCAAAGAGGCTACATGTTGCAAAAGTACATGTAACCTAATGTTTAGCACTGTTAATCTAGGAATATAGAAATGAGTAGTACCTTTTCATCCACACATGTATTTTATCTGTACCTTAGGAAAACTTGACTACTTCCTTTACAAAACTGGAAGTTCATTTCAGTGAATACTATGTGGAGAGACGGTGTGGGCTACAGTGAACAGCTGAAGCCTCATCTACAAGAAATAATGCAACTCTTAGATTGTCCAGTTATATCATCATGAAATATAATGCAGAAGTATAACCATAAATTAATTTTGTATAAGTAGCTACTATGTTTTGATATTTTGATTCAAATATTTCTAGGATTAAAATTTGGTTCAAAATCATGTATAAGAATGAAGATTAAAGTTTAGATCTGGCCTATTTAAAATTGACTAAAATACAATTTGAAATTATTCCTGTAGATTTTATATAATAAAAACTATTATAATTTTTAAAATCCTGCATACATTATAAAGGGGAAAAACCCCAAATTGCCTATTTTATTAAGTCACTTTTCAAGTAGGGTTAATATTAAATTTAAACAAAATTGTCTCTGAAAACCTTAAATTGTACAAGATTGCAGAAAATCCCTACAACTACTGAACAGCATCATGTTCAGTATTAAAATAATACAAAATATGCTTTAAAGATATCTATGGCACTCTTTTTCAGTGGAAAAGACATCTTAATTATTTTAATTTCAAGGTGAGCACAGTATCTTAAAATCTTAAATATCTCTGAAGGTAGAATGGAACAACTTCAAATTATAGGCAATAGAGTTATTCCCCAGTTATGTTTCATGGTAGAATTTAATTTTAGAGAATCTGTGCAGGAAAATAAGGAAACAAAAGACAGCTTTTAATATCACAGACTGAGGCTTCACTAATAACTAAATCTCACTAGAGATATTAAGCTGGCTTCCCTTGTGTGGTGCTATTACCGTGTTAAGCCATCCCAGTCCTCTTTATCAGCGATGTGCTCCCGGCACTGACTCAACTGCCATGCCTCTGTGACCTTCTTTTTGGAGTTATGTTTGAAGGACCCTATGGAGAGATTGTGACTGAACTGTTTTGTTGCTATCAAGTAGAGGTTATTCCTGCTGACTGGGTAAGTGCTTGCTTGTTTGATTTTCGCCTTTTGTTTTGTACCAGGCATGTGCTTAAGTACAGTTGAAGGTTGATTTGTCTAACATGTCAATTCCTCATTCCATTACTTGTGGAAAAGAGTCACAGTCAATGTCATTTGAAGACTATGAGGGTAAAATCATGATAGTTTCATCATCTGTCCAGGAATCTAAACATATTTAGTCATCAAGTGTTGAAGAAATATATTATTTTGGAAATATTTTCAATTAAACAGTGTGGATAAAGAATCTCTTGTAGCAATTGTTACTTCTGTGGGTATTTTTAGAAGGTATTACCAATGCAAATGTATATCATCTAAGTGTATTTTTCTACATTTAAATGTATTTTAAATGCCTCTTTGTAAAGTTAACCTTTTTTATTTTACCTTATCAGTTTTAATAAAGACATTAATTGAAAATATGGTCATTTGACTTTTTATTTTTGTACTGGGCATTGAGCCTAGAGGCATTTTACCACTGAGCTACATGCCCACCCCATTTTTTAAAAAAGTTCTTTTTTATATTGAGACAGGATTTCTCTAAATTGCTGAGGCTGGCTTCTAACTTGCAAAACTCATGCCTCAAACCTCCCGAGTTGGTGAGATTACAGCTGTGTGCCATGATGCCTGACTGATCACTTAACACTTGTGGAATGCTTGCCAGAGCTATGGTCTGTAGTTATTTATAATAATAAACTAAATATTTTGTAAAGGATACAGGATTATTATTTTGTAATAATAAAAGTAAATAAGAGTAAAATGTAACATTTGGATTTTAATGAATGAACATGAAATAAATGTCTGTTGTTTGATATATAGTAATCCCGCAATATCAACTTTCTCTTACTGATATTAAAATAATTCTAATCCTTTATATGATAAATTTCTTCACTGCCTAAAAATGGTTATCCCTTTTAAAAATTTATTTATTAATTCTAATTTGATATACATGACAGCAGAAAAAAATGGTTTTCTTTATTAAATATCTTTGCTCTACTAAATTGTTCTCTTTGCCCATTCTCAGCTCTTATGTTTGGTTTCTTAACATAATTTTTATGCAATTATGTGGGTATTTATTTACACAAGTTTCTAATCTACTTTGAACTTGGTAAAAATCATATTGAAATTTATTTCTTTCACAAATATTTGAGTTTCAACTATATAGGAATTAAAATTCCAAGCACTAGGAAGGCAGCAATTATGAGAACTGAATCCCTCCTTCAGGAACATTCTGTGTACAATTTATCAAGTATTTGTTATAAGTAAGAAACTATGGTAGCACTTTTGGTGCATTATCTCCTTTGATCCTCAGTGTTCATATTAAATCCCTTATTCATAGAATAGGAATTGAGGCTTCCAGAATCTCAGCTTGAATCTAGCTCACTCAGCCTATACCTGGCAAGGCTGAGTTGAATCCATTACTACCTGACTTCCAAGTCTCCACTTAAAATTTCTTCATTCTTCTTGTGGTTTCTCCAGACTCAATGACTCCTATATTTTGCAGTCTGCTTTTATTCATTACTTTTAGTTCAGTATAATTTATCAAGTTTTTAGAAATTTTGCATGCATGACAGTTTTTTAAAGCTACTTTGGTGCAACTATATAAAAACTGTAAAAGTAAGTTGTATCATATCAAGAATACTTGAAAAGATTGTAACAAATTATTACATTATCAATTTTGTAGCAAATAATTACTTTATCAATGTTTTCCACACTCAAAGCAAAAAGCAATATAGTATTAAATTGATTGCCCTGACCATCAAGGTAATCGTAAGACTTTATCCAATATAATTTACTCTTTCTTTAACAATTCTTATCTTTCAAAAATATAATTTAGTGAACATTTATGTATGAATGACAGGGCAAAATGGGCTATGTAGAAAGATATGTGTACTTCAACTCCAAACTATGCTTATTAACAAATTAAACCCAAACCTACCTTATTAAAAGAGTAACAGTGTTCAAACATATTCCAAAGTTGCTCACACTTTTGTTACCTCCTATCTTGAAACACTTTTCAGACCCCAATGATAAAAGGTAAAGCAATAGAACAACAATAATTGGATAAACTATGTTAGTTGTCCTCACTCCTGGATGAGAAGGGGAACTTAGGTGGTGTGGAAACTCACTGAGCTTGGGAAAACCAGGTATTGGGACAACTCTAGATCTCTAAATACTCTACCTAAGTACACCATGAATTATTTCCATATTACTGAACCAATTTCAGAGAGGCACTAAAGAAGTTCTTCCAGATTAATACTGTGGAGAATCCCAACCATCAAATCAGCATAGGCTCTGCTACCCTGAGAATCCTGAACATATCTAGGGGGTCTAGTCATTCTCTCAGAAGAATTTTGAGCCCATGAGAGAACAAAGTGAGACAGATCTTTTGAAGTACACAGTAGTGACTACAGAGTTGTCTCTATTGAATGGCACAAGCCTTCTACCTGCCATTTGCAATCCAGATAGATCATGAGACTGAAAAATATTTGATGTTGTGTAGCTTGAGTTCTCATAACTTTCAACTTTGAGCTCAAGAATTTTTTTTTTTCAAAAAGACAAACTTTGGCATAAAATTGTAGCTCTCAAGAGCTTTTCGTTATGGACCTATAAAAAGTTTGTTTTGAAGTTTTAAAAACTTATCTGTGATTTTTTGTTTGCCCATGTTATATATTCGCTTCTCCTGAGGTAATAGTTGATACTAGCTTTATAAATTAGGGATAATGAGTGAACAAAGCATTCAGAAATGAGCATTTCTGTTTATATTTTATTTCACTGCATCAGAGTCGGTAGCTGTAAATAACAAAAGGCAGCATAATTCACAAAAAATTAGTAAAAATTAAAATATTGACAGATTATTTAAACAAAAATTTGACCCAATAATTATATGAATGAATGTGAAATAAATTTATTTCTCATGTCTTTTACAGATTGGAAGGAAAAAATTATAATGCAGCCTGCAACACTAAAATCTTAATTCAGATCTATTTCTATAATTTAAATTCAAGATTTTTATTAGATTCCAAAAAACATCCAACTACTATAAGATGCTGTGATAGTTATTATATCTCAAGAGATGGCAATATTTAAAGACAAAAAAGCATATCTCAAATCTAGCATAACAAATGGTCATTTTAAAAATTAACCAAAGGTTTTTTTTGTTTTGTTTTGTTTTGTTGTAGAAAAAGGAGCAATACCCTGTTACAGGAGATACAATTTTGTAAAACTGGTAGCTTCTGTAGAGAATTTCCTTGAATGAAAAAGTGTGCTTTTCTTAGTATGTATGGGTAGCCAACTTTATGCCTATTTTACAAAGATAATTAGTAAACTTATTAGATAAGCCATCATTTTTTGTGATGCCAGGGATGAAACCCAGAGCCTCACACATAGTAGGTGCATGTTTTCTACCGCTGAGATATACTCCAGGCCCTAAACAGATAGAACATATGAAGACAATCTTTGATTTACTATGATTTAAGATTTCCCTGGATGTATGTGTCTTTGAAGTTCTGATGGAAACCTTGATCATTTTCATGAGATAAAATACCCTAAATTTGGAAATAAGTTAAATTTAATAAGCCTGTACTAGAAGAGCATAATCTGGCAAATTTTGAGTTATAGAAGTCCAATGAGAAAACTCACATTTTACGATAAGGAGAGGGAAAACATAAACTAGTTATTAATTCTTGCTTTTGCTCTGTGCTATAAAATATTTTATCATGACTAGTGTTTTGTAATGCCAGAGAATACAAGATAGCTTGTCTTACTATCTCAAATGTGAAGAGTCTTGCTGTGATTAGATATTGACACTATGGGTCATCTCAAATGTGTAGCAGATCACTTCATAGGGAAAATCAAACACCGTTGTGTCCGGGGAGCTTACCATTAACCAAGCTCTTTTTTTCTACCTCTTTTAGAAAAAGGGAATTACTGTGAGGGTTTTATAACTCTGCCTGAACATATCAAATAATACAAATAAACAGATCTCATCAATAAAAGGCTAAGGAAACCCATATTTTAAAAGTCTCTGTATTATAGAATAATTGTTAAAATTGAAGAAAATGTCAAATAGACAAAGTCAACCATGGACTTCATAATCTTTATCATTTTCATTTCTTTTCATTAGTCACAAATAATAATGCACTAGGACATTTCATCAAAGGCAAAAAAACCAACCTTGAACCAATGATTGTTAATACTACTTTTGTCCCAGGGAATATTATTCTCTATTATAATGACATGACTAAAATTATCAGATATGATTTTCAATTATAATTATGTCTTAAGGTTAAGAGAGGACATACTGCATATTTCTGAAATTATTACACAATTGTAGTGTTATGTATGTTAAAATTTTTGCCATTGACTCTTATTTCCTACACTACTAAATGATAGGCACCCTGAGGAAAATAACAGTCCTTTATATAATTTCCTTATCTAAAAGTCCTCAACATCCTTACTGTCATGTTATGCAGGCTTCCTGGATGTTAAGATTCCCTAAGATTGTATAAAAACTGTTTATCATATAAATGTAATTGTAAAACTAGATATTCTCTTCTCAAAATATCAAAAATTAATAGAGTAAAAAATTAAAATAAGTGAAAATAAATAGAAACAACTTTAAAATAAAATTCTAGTAATTTGTTAGTACTTAATTATCTGCATATTTATTAGAAAATGACATTGACAGATAATTTTTAAGGTAATTCTAATTGGTGTCTTAACTGAATACAAGACTTGTATTGATTAATGATAATGACTTTTATAGTATTTAAATTATTTTAAAACAGTAATTTCCTTTCTTTTTTTTTAAATAATAATGGCTCTTTGGCAACACAAAACTACACTGACTATGATTAAGATAGCATCATGAATATAAGAACATGAGAAGAGAAAGAGCAATGGTTAAAGGACTCCATAGCTGTAATTAAGGTATGATCTGGTTGTTACTTTTCTGTGTCATTCTAAGGAGACTGAAGCACATTAGAAAGAAAAAGAAATATTTTTTACTACGCGCTTCTCCAGATTGGCTCTCCTCCAATTGTTGCCACTGTAACAGAAATCATTATAGATATTGATTAGAATAAGACTGATAGGCCAGATGTCAGGGAAGTCAAGACAGAAAGTTGACTAGAAATACTTCTGAGAGTAGGTCACCAAGAGGAAGTAATTTCTATCAAATAGCACCCACGAAATAGTTTGTATTTACAATATATTTTAGTTTTTAGTATTTAAAAAGATGAAATCTTTTTAAAGTTTTAAATAAATTACATATATATTACTTAATGCCTTTCTTTTAAATATAATTCCCTGAGTAAAAATTTAAAAAATAAAAATAAAAGACTCCATGAAATCAGGGACGTTTTTGCCCTGTGCAGCAGAGTGTATCCAGCACCAACATAGTTTGTCAAACAAGAGAGCCCATTGCTCCCCAATGATTATTTTTAATATAAGGGAATATTAAAGTATGGAAAATTTAAGATTTATAAAGCCTCTGAAAAATGTTATCATATCAATGTTCCTGTAGAAATAGAGAGAATTTTTGCTCTAAATATGATACTTTAAAATATGATAAAATAATATAACCCATATCAATCATCCCTGATGGTATATGCCTTATTATTAATGATGCTTATCTAAATGATTGTGTATTTCTTCTAGTAAATTGTTCTAAATTATATTCTGGATAAAACCCAAGCTTCAAAGGACAATGGTTAGTTAAGTAACTTTGAAAGACCGAAATATCTCAATTTGTATTTTGCCTTATTTTAGATAAACACACATAGACAGACATTTAAAAAACTAATGTAGGATAAAATAACTTTTCTGATGTATATAAAATCAGTGAATGAATCTGAAGCAGTTCATTTCACTCTGCTACCAATTGAAGATAAACAAACTGGCATAAACAGTAATTAAATTTAAGGCAATGTTCCACAATGATATTCAGCATCTGAAGAATAAGCAGCTGCTTGTAAAATGTGACAATCTCTTCCTCTTAAGATAGCAGCAGAAAATCTCTTGAAGAGCAGAAAATCACATGCATGAAATAAGTTTCAAAAATTCTATGGGTGAATAACAAACTTTAATTCAAACAAGCAGAAAAATTGTGATAATAGTTTCTGTATAAATATTATAGAATGTTAGCACAGATTGAATATCCCTAATCTAAAATGTTGGAACCAGACTTGCTGAGATTTTGGAAATTTTTTTTAGTTTTAAAATATTTGCATATAAATAATGAAATATCTTGGGGATGGTACTCAAATCTGAACATGAAATTCACTTATGTTTCAAATACATCTCATAAGATAGCCTGAAGGTAATTTTATACAACATTTTAGTGTGCATGCGTTTTGACTACAACTCATCACATGAGGTCAGGTGTGGAATTTCCACTTATGGTTTTATGTTGACACTTAGAAAAGTTTGGATTTTGGAACATTTCAGATTTCAGATTTTCAGATTAGGGATGTGCAATGTGTATTGCCATTAATTTCTTCTTAAACCTTTTCAGAGATAGCAGTATCTTTCCAATGTTTAGAAACTATAAGTTCTGTATTTTATCATATCTGGCACAAAATGCAATCTTAGACTACACAATATTCAACATAAAATCTAAAGCCCTAAAGTAGCTCAATAGGTAATGCTAACAAGTATTTAAACTTATTTTCAGATTAAATCTGCTGCAACCATTTCAAAATAAAGTACCATATCTGAAATCTTAGCACATCTTTCATTTGAACTCGAACTACTTCAGACTGTCACTTTTCTCTGATTAAAGCCTTGGCAACCACCACTGAGAGCTCACTTTTAATATGTCAATTCACCTAACCCAAGAATTCTATTTTTTACAATGTTCACTCAGAGTTTGACAAAGAATTTTTTATTTCAATTCAGGGTAAGAAGATGTCAAGAGAACCTGCTAGAATGATCACCTTTTCTCATATTCTTTACTTCTATTGAAAAGTTTGTAAATATAAAAAATAAAAAAATAGCTACATATAATGATAAAGAAGAGTTTATTAAGCTGAATTTGACTAGTTCATCTAGTCATTGGCGGCAAGGTAAAGTGAAGATGACATCACTCAAATAAGATAGCGTAGACTGATGCAGTGAGTAGGAGAGGGTCTGCCAGAACCATGGCTTGGTAAAGTGAGAGGGGCAGTAGCCCCCAGGTCTTGGCCACTTTGCTGGATGATGATTTACAGCAAAGGAAGGATGATAAGATGGATTTAGCATTTGTCCCCTCTTCTCCCTGCAGGTGTGAGTGGGTTGGCTACAATGATTGATGGAAAGAAAAGAATGTGGAAATTGGTGATTGAGGCTCAGGATGAATCCCCTGTTTGTTCGTCATTTCTGGGCAGAGATCTCTGGAAGTGGGTACTCAGAGATCCTAAAGTACTTGATGGTTATAGGACAGAGTTACTCAGAAGGTCTCTGAGGGACTTGAGTATGCACCAGCATGTATAATATGATCCATCTTTATATAGGATCACATGGATCATGTGGTGCTCAAAGCAAAACCATTAAATATGCTCCTTCATAGATAGGAATATTCATGATTTCAAGTACAGGTATGGGATAGTACAAAATCAGGGAAAGACAATATTGTATTAGCTATCTTGGGTAACTGATGATGCTGGGGTTGTAGGAAGAAGAATAAGGGCAGGACATTTTGCCATCAGCAAAGGAACAGTGCAACCTGGACAGATCGGCTCTCAGTCTACTCATGTTTCCTTCCTTTGAGCTAATACAATAAGTCATAGAAGGCCAAGCTGACAAATGGAATTTTTTCCTTATCTGGCTTATTTCTAACATTCTAGTCTCCTACCTTCCAGAGTTATTTTCCCAAGCTACCTATGAGCTCCTGAAGAAACAAGGAGGAGAATGAGGGTACCATTACCTTTCACAAGGTAAGAATGGGTTCATAGTTATAGGACCCCAAATGATACTCTATTGTCTATACACAATGTTGATGATTTATGGAGGGTGGGGCATTGGCGTTTCCCTAAAGTCTCCAGGAGAGTCATCTTTCTAGGTAGGGACATCAAAATCTTTATATCCAGATCTCTCTAAGCTGAAACAGGCATGGGTGTGGCCAAGATCTTCACTTGCACACTGTACAACAGATACCTTATGAACTTGCTGAACTTTAATTAGAGTAGGTATAGCGACAAAATGTAGATCTTTAATTTACATGACACCTAGAGATATGTGAGTTCCTGGACACCATGGTTTCTGGTCCTACACAAGGTCATAGATACCCAGTGGCTTTAGGATGTTTGGAGGAATTAAAGGGGATGCTAGATAAAGAGGGTCATGCTTATGGGTAAAGCCATTTAGCTCATCCAATATGCCAATGATCATGTTTCCTTCAGATTAATGCATTGCAGGGATTCATCTCCAAATGCAATGTTTTATCCCTTGGTGCTTACTGGGCTACCTGCCAACAAAAGTGAATATTTTAACCATCTCTATGGGTCAAGTCCATAAGTGAGATCTACTGTGCATCTCTAACCCTTGTAATGTAATACAAGAAATACAATATAATATCCCTGGTGGGAGAGAAGTATGTCACACTTCTCATTCAAGATCTAGTGCCAGCAGGAGTGTTGTGGGCAAACATCTCTACATTTAACAGTCTGATTTGGCCAGTGAAGAACACCAATGACATTAAATGACTAATTGTCAACAGTTAAACATTATGGTAGACCCACTGCTACCAGTGGCCCCACATATCATCATAGTGACAAAATAAACCTTCTAGAACATTAGTATGCAGTCATTGATCTAGTTAATGTATTGTTCTTGATTATTTTAAGAAACAAAAATCAAGATCAATTTGCATTCATTTAGCAGGGCATCCAATAATAACAAATAGGTATTCTCATTGTGGCTTTCAATGAACAGACCACATGTAAGCCTTTGCCTTATCATTTGATAGTATGTGAAAAGAAGGGTGGAAAATGAACCCTAACAAAATCTGAGGACTCTAAAAAGAGTTCATTTGGCCCAGAAACCCAGGCCAAAACCTAGTGCTTGTAAGTTAAAAACTGTTAGCAGTAACCCAGCTGAATATGAAAAAAAGGAGGTCATTTTGGAATATTTTGGACATTAGAGACAATACATTCTACCTGGTGGCTTCCACCATAAAATCAGGAAAGTGACTGTTTTCCCCAGTGGGCTCAGGAAAAGACAAGGCATTCAAGGTTTCATAGCATATTTTTAGACAGAATGCTTTTGGGGCAATTAGAATTCACACCATTTGGATTATGAACCTTAGGGCTGGGAAAGTGCTGTGGTCTGAATGTGTTCCTCAATCATTTATGTCTCTGAGATTTAATCTACAAAATCATAAACCAATGGCATTTGGAGGTGGGACCTTTGGACAGTAGTTAAAATTACATGAGATTGTAGAGCTTGAGATGCAATATAATAGCATTATTAGCTTTATAAGATGAGGAAGAGAGACAAGAATGAGCCTGCCCACCTTGTCTTACCATGTGATGCACTCTGCCACATTATGATGCAACAAGAAAGCTGCCACAAAAATTCTGGACTTCCCAGCCTCCAGGACAATGAATAAACATCTATTCTAGATTAATCTTTTAGTCTGCAATATTCAGTTATAATAATAATAATGAATTAAGAGAGAGATCATGCAGACTGAAACCATTGGCACTAAAGAAAGGCAGCCAGGATAAAATGACTCCTGGAGTCATATTTTCCCTTAAATTTCTATATAAAATTCACATCTTTAAAAGCAGCTTTTAATCTGTTATTGGAACCAGAAGTCTTTTCCAACAATTTAGAGGGCATGGTTCAATGAGAAATTCTTACCTTATCCTTGGAGGTTACAGCAGCCTAGATACTAGAGTCAACCCAACAGAGCAGCATCACCATGATGTGTGAATGGCATATACCAGATGAGAGGCCCCATCAGGATAAGAAGGAATAGCAGGTTGACCAAGAAGGAGGCTAGTTATTCTGCAGGTAGAATACTGTCTATCCTATTTAAGGAAATAATGTCCTCCCCATAGCCCATGGGAAAGATGATCATGGATATAGTCTCTGACATCTTCTGCTGGTTTACAAATGTCTCAAGGACAATGAAGCCATGGGGCATTAAATGAGTTGCAGCTGTTGCCAACCTGACAACCAGGGTCATCATTAGGAATAGTTGACATGGCCACAGTATCTAACGGACTGAGCTGTATGAAGTTTGTCTACATATTTCCAACACCTCTGCTGCTGAACCATGCTATATCTTCACTGATTCTTAGGCAGTAGCTAATTCTCTGGCAATATGGGAAGGAGATTTATAATAGGACAATTGAACAATCATAGGCATCCCTACCAGAAGAAATATAATTTGGCAGAAACTAAAAACCTATTGGCAATCCAGGATATCCAAAATATGGGCTACACAATGTAATACATGGACAGCTGGCAATTATTAGGAATATGCATGCTGAGCATAATAAGGGTGTGTGTTAATCAACTTTGCACTGGGATGAAGAAAATACATGACAAAAACAACCCTAGAGGAGAATAAATTTAATTCGGATTCATGGTTTTATAGGTTCAGTACATGGGCAGCTTTTTCCATTGACCTGGCTGTGAGATAAGGGAGAATATTGAGGCAGAGGGTGTAGCAAAAGAAGTCTGCTTGGCTCTGGGAAGCCAGGAATGGAGAGCATGAGGTGCCAGGGACAAAATACATAATTCCCAAGATCATGTCCTCTCATGACCTACTCATGGCCTCCATTCATGGCCTACTTGCCTACAATTACTACCTAGTTATCCATTCAAATTATTAATCCATCAAATGGATTAATCCACTTTTAGGTTACAGCTCTCATGATCTAACCATTTTACCTCTGAACATTTCTGCATTGTTAACATGAGCGTTTTGGGAGAATACCTCACATCTAAAACTTAACAAGGTGCACCTTGATATTTTTCCATATAATAAGACACTCCATTGGACCAATAGCCTAAAGCTCTATATTAGGCACCATAGAAAACTTACAGGAAGAGTAATTGACTCTGACTTTACATTCTTCATGAGATCTTTAGTACTATACATAGGAGTCAAAACTCAAGAAAAGATAAAAAGAAACCTGTCCCTGACCATGGTAAACATTGCTTCCTTTATGACTAGAGCCTTGATAGCCCAGCAGACACCTTTTACTCCCTTGAGAAAGTTATTTTAGACAACATAATTGCTTTAGACTTGCTTTTAGCCCAATTTGGAAGAGTATGTGACATTGCTAATGCCTCTACTATGCTTGGTTAAACACCTCAGACACTATGCTTGGTTAAACACCTAGGTAGAGTAGATATGGCAACAGGCATGCTGGCTATTTATAGTGATCTGAAAGGTCTTTATTTGATGTTAGCAAATTCCTACCTGGATTGCTGGGTTCCGGGATGAGATCACTGGTGTAGGCAGGTCTGATCTTTTTGTTTGTGGTAGCAGTCTTCCTGGACCTGCCAAAATTCATTCTGGCTATGACTCATTGATATTGCATGAAGTTCAGATTGATCAAGGTGTTTGTCAATATGACACAAAACTCTAACTCAGATCTGGAGATATCTGTGGACTTATGAAATGAACTAGCTAAGCTAAGTGTACTATCTGGGTTGGAGAATAAACTACAGGACAACTCTCCATATGTGCTTGGACAACCCAGTTTTTCTTACCTTTCTCACTTATACTTTTCAAGAATAGCTATGCAATGCAATGAAAAGGCAGTATCTTGAAGTGGAGAATACTCCTAAAATAGCTCAGGTCTCATTCCCATTCTACCTGGAGAATATTGAGCTTTCTTCCTCTCTCTCTTGGAATTAGGATGTCCTAATTTGGTTAAACTTCTTGTTCCTGAGCTTTGTAAGCACAAGTGAATTACCTTTTTGGTTGCCCCAGCTGAGATACAAGTGAAGCTCTTGCACTCAAGATTCTGCCCTAAGCAGTTTTCCAAAGCCTTGGGGATGAGAACACGATGGATCCAAGACTTCTTTTGTTCTTTACTGCCTATCTTTATGCAACAAACTTGCTTCATATTACTTGTGCATAAATGTGTTCTCTCTCACCAGAATTGGGAAATGCATAAAACTAAAGCCCAAGATGAAATGGAAGGACTCAAATTGCTATTCCTCATGGTTGGCATAGTAGTGATCTCTGTAGTCTCCCATTCAGTGGAAGCCCTCCCTCGGTATTGGTAGGATGACATAACCAAAATAAATTAGTACAGCTCTTGTTCAACACAGAATAATCTTCTCAAATATTTTCTGTAGTTTTCTCTTTTTGCAGAAACTATACTCATTTACACTGACACCTTAATAGGCAGTTAACAGAGAACATCCAGAAAATAAGGGTTTTAAACTTGCTTAAAATTCTACATTCAAACATAAGACTTCATAGAGGATTCTCCATAATAGTTATTCAGTACCTATTTACTTTTCATTTATGCACCATGAATAACTGATTTCTTATATGGCAGAAAATGCACCAAACAAATTTAAATAGGGTATTTTAAAAAATTACAGATGACAGCTACACGGATGAAAATGGGCAGATGAAGTTTTCAACACAGTTAGAACAAAATTATATCCTAAATTATCAAAAAGCCTCCACTTTTGTTTAGTAAACTATAAGTAAACAAAGAATTTTATATTACATTATTTAAATACCTTTCCAAAAAAATGGCCAATTTTTAGATTGTTATCAATGAGGTATTGAAATATGTCTTTGCAAAAACTACAGGCAAGAGACTTACTTCATCCTTCGGGTTGCTTTTTAAATCAGAAGATTCCCTTGGAAAGATTGCTTGTTCAAAAAGGTAGATTGGTTTCTTAAGAGGCTTATTGGGTACTTGGGGCATGAAGAGTATTGTTTAAATGCACTTCAACTAGCGTAGGAAGAAGCAACATATAAATAAGGCAATTCATGAGGATTTCCTGCTTCCACGAGTAATCTAGTCACAGTAAACTGTAAATCTCATTGATTTCTATGCATATGGAAACACTGGAACTGAGAAATTAGTAATTTCCTTTAATGAGATAAATTTGTTTAAGTCTGAATCTTCAGTGATTTGGATTTAAAATGCAAAACAATAAAATTCAAATAAGTTAAATTTAATTTTAATATATTCAAAATATTCACTATAACTTGACATTTAAACAGATTTAGTCATAATGTAAAAGAGAAAGAAATGAATGAATGAATAGATTTGATGAAAGAAATGCAGTGTCCCTTCATGTTACTTTCTTTCTCCACCTGCCATCCTAGCCATCCCCAGTTTGGCACCAGAATAAACGATCACACCAAAGTATTAAGTTAAATGAGTCAATCAATGGATAGATAAATGTAGAATCCTTATACCACTATGCACCTTTAAGCAGTAAACATAAGAATTTCAGAGAATTTTAAATTTTAATTAGAAAGCATGAAGGCAAAACTCAATGACTCAACATTTTGTTATATTTGTTCTATTACAAAATACACCTTGCTAGTAAAAAATATCTGATTCATGAATTAAAATACTGTCTCACCTCTGTCAAAAAGAAAAAAAATATTCAAAATTCTTTAGTGAGGATATTTCAGTGAATGGCTTTATTTATCCCGAATAATTATTTAAAAGTGGTAACAAGGTATTGGCTATTACCTAGTAATATTTTCTTGCTTCTTCCCATTTCTGTAGAAATGTGATTGAAGAATAGATACAAAAAACAGTGAAAAGTTAATTCATAATCCTAACAACTCCTTAAGTATTCTTAAGAAGATTACTTAGAAGATTACTTCTGAGATTAGGCTATCAAAGGCTATTAAAGGCTGTGACTTCAGTCTTGGGTTCATGCAATTCATATTTTGGGGTTGAATAAAGCAGCACTTCTGTAGAACTAATATTTAAAAATACACCTTAAGATACGAGAATTAATGCTCCCAGAATCACCTGACAACTCAAATAAGAGGGGTGGCAATATCAAGATTATTAACTGTTGTGGCTTGTATTTTCCATTCCTTAAAAGGGGACTATATGTAAGTATATTTTCTTCTTGGATTTTTTTTTTAGAGAAAACAAGTGTTCCATATGGGATTATATTGAAATTAAGAAGATTCTGTGTTGCTTTAAAAATTCAATTAAATCTAAAGAACAATTATGTATGAAAAACACATTCTAAAGTGAAAATAGTTTTTGACCTTATGCAACATTGTTAGATTCTTTAGTAGCAGGAAGAGATCAGTATTCTCAGCATGGTGCCATAGGTATTGCTAAGAAAGTGTCCACAGATATTTTGGTAGAAAGCAATTTTGTCACATTACGACCTAAAGAAAATTAGCCTTTTGAGATGAAAAAGCTTTAATGCCACAGTCTGGCTGGGCACAGAATAACCGAGCCACCACAAAAGCCTGTAGATTCAAACAGCAACTCTTTATTCTCAAACTCTCACCCGCTCTACATGCACGTTCTGGGAAAATACACACACTCCACCGGGCTCTGCATACCAAATACTCTCTGAATCCCGGAGAACTCAATGGGAACTCAAGGAGTGGGCGCCTGAGGCAGCAGGATGCGCCCTATTCTCAGCAGGATCTACACCCTAAACCTGGAACCACCCTAAACCCGGATCTGCCCTGGTCCTTGAGCAGGGTCACCTTTCTCAAACATTCATGCAATGTCACTGCAAATGACCTGGGTCCAAGGCAAGCCCATTTCCACAATGGAGAGTCCTCCCTCTAAGCAACATGGGGTAGGCTGACAAGGAAATTGCCATGTGTCATTCCTACTTGGCAATGGCTCTCAGCACTTTAATTTGTAAGTTAACTCTTGGTTGACTTTGACTCTAAATCAAAATTGATGTGAAAAAGAGTGAAAAATAATTTAAATTCTTAAAATGCTATGAAGCTCCAATGAGTTTCTTCTGTGTGGAAAGTGTTTTGGAAAAAAAAATGTATTAGTTCTAAAAAACTAGTTTGTGATGATGATCACTAGTAGTGATAATAAAAATATCTGTTTCTAGACTTTCACATTCTAATACAATGCAAGCTTTAGGAATTTTGAAGTTATATGATTACAAGAAAGTATCCAGATGTTTAACATAAATAATTCACTTCACTATAGTCATCACTAAGCTGTATAATGATTGAGTTCTGAAAAACTAGAAATATGAGCTCAAAGAAAATTTTAATACAAAATGAAGAATAAAATAAATATATCAAGTAAGATAAAATAAGTTTCAAAGTTTTTCTCATAATGCATTAATATAAGCCATTAATGATTTAGAAAATCTGTAGATATAAAAACTTTACATATGAAATAAAATGATTCACTGTAATGTTATATTGAAACTGATAATGATAAGAATTATAATGTGATATTATTATAAAGTGATACTGCAATTTATTTAGGTTATAGAGGCCCTTAAGAATAAGAATTTGCTTATTGCATTATGTTCTACAGTTAATAGTGTCTTAAAATATTTCAAACATTCTTATACATTATAAAATACCTATTTGTTTCAGTATTAATCAGTTTTCTATTTAATGTGTTTAATCATATCCTTATTTATATGCTATATCCCCCAATGATCCCAGGCTGCTGGTAATTGAGTTTTTGTGTAATATCATCTCCTTGACTTCTGAGATTAGGCTATTATAGGCAGTGACTTCAGTCTTGGGTGCCCTCTTTCACTCTCTCCTTAACTTGCTCCTCAGTCCCCATTCTGTGAGCTTTATGGAGAAGTGCATGGAAAGTGAAAGGATCTGGGGATCAATTAAGGAAAAACAGGGCCATAAGATTGCAATATTGCATCACAGGTTTTATTGGGCAGGGCCTAAACAGTGTAGCCTGTGATGGGGGGTGTCCCTCACAAGAGTAGGCCTATCAGAGTAATGTGGGACCACCACCCAGAGGGAACAAAGAAACCTCAGGATGGGAGGGATATATCAGAGAGGGGAATTACATATCTGGTGTAGTTGTTCAGTGACAAAGTAGGGAGACTAGTTCAGAAAACTCCACAGGGCAGCACACATTTGGAGTCATTCATAGGCACAGGGGTTTGTCCTATGTATGGCTAACAGACGTTGGATGCAACATCCTAGCTTATGCAATGGGAAAATGCACTAAATGGCAAAATATAAGTTTATTTAGGCTGTCTTTAAATAAATTAAATGCGTAAGAATTTGAGTTTGTTTCCTGTGGCTTTGAACTAATAGTCCTAACCTCCCAGGAAGAAGTGAACAGCATGGGACCAATATAGGAGTAAAAATTTTTTTTTGCATTTACTTAACATACACATGACATGAAGCTCATTATTTTCAGCCAACAGAGAAGACTTGAGGGCTGTCAACAGGCACCCAAGTGAACTTGGAAGCAGATCATGCCTCACATAAGCCTTGCAATGACTTTAATCCTAGTAAACTATTCTAATTAAAGCTTATTAGAAATTTTGAGCCATACACACCCAGAACAAATATGCACAGATGCCAGATCCACAGATACTTAGTATTTCTGTGATAGACAAAGATATCAATCTTTGTCACCTTCATGAAATGATTTCCAAAGTCACCATTCTCAATCATAAAAAAAAAAAACTAGCACAAGGGAGTAAAGATAGAGCAAAAATAAAATAAGGAAATAAAAATTATGTACTCCTTAACCACCTTGGTCCAAAATGTCACTTTTATTCTTATACAGTTGTAAATATTTCATCACATTCTCTCATCCAAATGAAAACATCAGGCTAAAAAATGTGGTCCATCACTAGACAATATAGCATTGCTGAGAGAGCTGGTATATTTGCTCTGTCCTTATAGTTACATACATTTCCAAATAGTGAATAGGATATTTTCCTTTTATTCAAAAACAACAACACAAAATGAAATATGATTTAAGCTGACTGAAAAAGTTGTTGTTTCATGCTTGTACAACTCATTAAAACATGGCATCTTAAACTCAGAGAGATGTCTGGATCATCCTTATTTTTTTTTATTCAACTTTTAATATTTCACTATTGCTGTATTGCCTTCTATAAAGTTGTATAGTCCCCAAGTTTTAACATTTTTTTTAATTGTAGACGGACACAATACCTTTATTTTATTTGTTTATTTTTTTTGTGTAGTGTAAGGTTCAAACCCAGTGCCATAGGCATGCTGGGCAAGTACTCTACCACTGAGCTATAACCCCAGCCCTAGTCCTCAAGTTTTTACTTAAGTGTTGAAGTTTTCATCTAAAGTCAAGAGAGGAAAATAATTTAAAAAAATAGATGCATGATTCCAGAAGTGGATCATAATAGAAAACAGTCAATACTCATTGGGGAAAGAGATTACTGAGAACATTTTAGCATTAAATGAATGTATCAATTAACAGCATTTGAGCATTTAAGGAACAGAGTATAAATTGTAGTTATATTATTTACTTGATATAGAATTCTAATATCTTCTTATATAAGATTGCAGCACCAAGGAAATTTATGTTCACAATATATTTTACAATTAGCACTTCATTGTCCTATATTTACAAGTCTTCCCTTGCAAGATAAGAAAATTAGGAGGAAATTGGTGATGACATGGACTGATACTGTGACCTTATCAATGGATACAATAAGAAAATCTATAATTATATATCAAATGAAGGCCACAACAGTTTATGTCAGATCAACTACAGACAATTATAAATATGCAAGGCAGGAAACCTACATAGAACGACCTGAATATATCTGACAGCAGCATACACAGGTAAAACTTGAAGACTCTATTACTTAAGAGAAAGAAAAAGTTAAGTTTTACATTCACCATAACTTTGTCCTTGAGGACAATTTCCAAATCACAGTAAGAAAGAAATAGAACCCAAGTTCAAGGCAACACTTTTTACAGTACTAAGCAGTATAAAGTTTAAAACTGTTAAAGTGATTATCACTTTGGGCTGAGGGGAAATCAAAAAGGACAGGACCACAGCATAAGAGACATATACCAAGATAGTCACAAAAATCCTCATCTTAAATTTGGCTTTGTCTAATCTTCTATCCTAGAATGTGAACAGGATATATAGCTTGTTTTAAACAACAAACAAACAAAAAAAAAAGGTAATAGTCACTGCCATGGTCATATTACATAAGATTGTATCTTTCTAGAAGACTCTACTAACTCTGATGAAATATGCAGTCATTTTGGGTGAGCCAAGAAACAGGAAAGTCTCCAACCAATAACAGCTGAACTGTTATGGCTTCATACTGGGAGATAGGAAGAAAACTGAGATCTCCAACTCCAAAACATCAAGGAACTGAATTCTGTTGACAACTATGTGAGCTTAGAGGTAGATCCTTCCTCAATTGTGCTTTGATATAAGACTATATTGTCAGGCATCATTTTTTATTAAACACCGGAACAGAAGACTCAGTGAAGTTGTGAGCTATGCCTACACTCTAAACCAACAGAAAGGATATAATAAATAAGTCTTACTTTAAGACAATAAACATGTGGTAATTTGTTATAATAAATAATGTGTAGTATCCAAGAATTCATTCATCAATTGCTTTCAATTTGTATTTATTTACTCTATTTTCAGCAAAACGCTAGAAAGTGAATATTTTAGGTTTCAAGGGATATACGGTATACATGAAAACCACATACGGTATACATGCACCACTTATCTCTGTTATAAACTGTATTTAGACTTTGAGCCATGTTTTGCTGATCCCAGTCTAAAACTACCAGTTAAATGATAAAGACTCATAATTGAATATAAGAGCAACAGACAAGTATGTGCTTTCTCAATTAAGTACATAGGATATCAAAGTCTGAAGGGTGTGAATGGTACAGATGACCTGCACATATCACCAGTCAACTCCTCCTATTGACATTTATATAATATTCTGCACCATAGCATAGCATATATTCTTGTCAAGGTCATATGAATCTTTCACCTTAACAATGTTACAATCATAGAACTTAACCAATTAAAAAGATGTATTAAAAATTACATTAAGAATTAAACTATATATTATTGACAGAGATGTATGCTAAAAAATTTCCATATACTAACAAGCCTACATTTCAAATGAAATAAGTGCCCATGAGAAAGAATGGAAGGGAACAAAAGTTATTTTAGACAGTATAAAGAAATTAAACAGAAGAAAGAAATTAAATAAGAAGAATCAAACTATCACTATTTGCTGATGACATGATTCTATATCTAGAAGTTCCAAAAAATCCCAGTAAATTTTTTTTAGAACTAATAAATAAATTCAGTAACATAGCAGGATATAAAATCAACACCCATAAATCAAATTCATTCTTACACCTCACCAATAAATCCCCTGAAAGACAAATTAGGAAAACTACTCCATTCACAATAGGCTCAAAAATAAATAAAATCAATCTAACAAAATAGGTGAAAGACCTCTACAATGAAAACTACAGAACACTAAAGAAATTGAAGAAAATCTTAGAAGATGGAAAGATGCTATATATATATTCAATATATACATTTTATATATATTCAATAGAATATTACTCAGCTCTAAAGAATAATGAAATTATGGCATTTGTCAATAAATGGATGGAGTTGGAGAATATCATGCTACATAAAATAAGCCAATCCCCCAAAACCAAAGGCTGAATGTTTTCTCTAATATGTAGATGCTACTTCACATTAAAGAGGGGCACTAGAGAAGAAAAAAGTTACCTTAAATTAAGTAGAGGGAAGTGAAGGGAGGGGATATGTGGGGATAGGAAGGATAGTAGAATGAAACAGACATTATTACTTTATGTATATATATGACTGTATGACCAGTGTGATTCTACAACATGTACACTCAGAAAAATGAGAAATTATATCCCATCTATGTATGATATATCAAAGTGCATAAATGCATTCTACTGTCATGTATAACTAATTATAATAAATTATAAAATATTAAAAATTTAAAAAATGAGAATGGAACTATAAAAAAATTAAGACATTTACATTACAGAAGAATTTGCAATGTTAAGTGCATTTATTAGAAGAGATGACATATCTAAATTACTAACCTCTGAGTTTGGGCTTCAGAAAGTATAAAAGAGCAACGTACAATATAGCAAATAGAAGAAAAGAAATAATGACTATTAGATCAGAAAGTAATACAATTGTAGAGAGAAAAACAATAGATTAAAAATTAGTGTATTCCAAATCTGGTTGCTAAAACTATAGTCAATCTAACAAGAGTGAGTATGTACAAATTATTATTACCAGGAATGAATGAAGGTCATCACAACTGATTACACAAAGATTAAACAGATTTCCAGGAAATTTTATGATGTAGCTCTGTGCTAACTATTTTCATGGCTCAAAACTTGTCCAAAATTGGTAAAGCCAACACAGAGTAATTCCACTGAACAATTCTAATACCAGAAGGAGAATTAAAATATTCAAAGATAGAAAACTATTCTAGATCCATATAGAACTTTATATCCACATGTAAAAGAATAAAACTTTACCCTTATACCAAATCTTCTCACCTTTTCTTACATATCCTTGTATTTGTCACTATGCCAATTTAGCCTGTCCTAGGACTAAGAGAGTAGCTAGACTTAGGACAATGTCCAGTTTACATGTAATCCAAAAATCAAGTTGATCTACAAGTAACCTAAGTTTCCTCTCATTAAAAAATCAATATTCTATCAAGAAACACATAATATAATATACAATCATCTTTCTAAAATTACTAGATGCAAAATACCAGAAAAATAAGACACATAAGCAAAAGAAAAATTTCCTAGTAGATTCAGACCTATAAAGAATAGAGTTTACAGAATTGGAAAACAAGGATGTTAAAACACTTCAAAGATAAGCATTTTTAAAAAGCATAAACATAATAAGAAAAAAAATAACTTTTTAAAGCTATAAAATGCAGTATCTGAGTGTTTACTGAATAGGCTTATCACCAGATGAGAGAACACATAAGAAAAGGTCAGTAAATTAACCATAAGGGTTCAATTTCATTCTGTTGCATGTGAATATAGTTTTCCCAACACCATTTCTTTACTTTCTTTTTTTAGTGTTTTTCCTATTTCCATCCCCCCTTCCTTTTATTCCTCTTTGTCTAATCTACTGAATTTATATCCCCACCCCTTATTGTGTGTCAGCATACACATATCAGAGAGAATATTCGACCTTTGTTGTTTTTGTTTTCGGGGGGGAATGGTTTGTTTCATTTAGCGAGATAGTCTCCAGTTCCATTCATTTAATCTAAAAGGCCATAATATCATTTTTTAAAGACTGAGTAAATTCCATTGTGTATATAAGTCACATTTCATTTATGCATTCATCTCTTGAAGGACATGTAGGTTGATTTCATAGCTTAGCTATTATGAATTGAGCTGATGTGGCTGTGTCACTGTAGTATGCTGATTTTGAGTCCATTGTGTATAAACCTATGAATGAGAAAATTGGGTCGTCCCATTCCAAGTTTTCTGAGGAATCTCCATACTGGTTTCCATAGTGGTTGCACCATTTGCTGTCCCACCAGCAATGTATGAGTGAATTTTTCCCCCATATCCTTGCCAACATTAATTGTTACTTGTATTCTTGATAATTGCCATTCCAATTGGAGTGAGATAAAATCTTGGTGTATTTTTAAATTGCATTTCTCTAATTCCTAGTGATGTTGAACATTTTTTTTTCATATATTTGTTGACATTCATATTTCTTCTTCTCTCAAGTGCCCGTTCAGTTATTTTGCCCATATATTGATTTGGTTCTTTGGTTTGTTTTTTGTATATGTGTGTTAAGTTTTTTGAGTTCTTCATGTATCCTGGAAATTAATGCTCTATTTGAGGTATAGCTGGTAAAGATTTTCTTCCATTCTGTAGGCTCTGTCTTCATATTCTTGATTGTTTCTTTGCTGTGAAGAAGCTTTTTAGTATGATACCATCCCAGTTATTGATTCTTGATTTTATTTTTTGTGTTTTAGGAGTCTTGAGGAAGTCAGTTCCTCAACATGATAGTGAGTTGGCCTACATTTTCTTCTAGTCGGCAAAGGATCTCTAGTCTAATGCCTAGATCCACATACACTTTGAGTTGATTTTTGTGCAGGGTGAGAGAGAAGGTTAAATTTCATTCTGTATATATTTCCAGTCTTCCCAGCACCATTTGTTGAAGAGGCTACCTTTTCTCCAATGTATGGTTATGGTGCCTTTGTCTGGGATGAGATTACTGTATTTATGTCATAACTGTATTATGTTATGCTGCCTCTGTGTCGTTATTCTGTTCCATTGGTCTTCATGTCTGTCTGGTGCCAATACCATGCTGTTTTTGTTACTATGGCCCTGTAGTATCATTTAAGGTCTGGTATTGTGATGCCTCCTGCTTCACTGTTCTCACTAAGGATTTCTTTGGCTGTTCTAGGCCTCTTGTTTTTACAAATGAATTTTATGACTGATTTTTCTATTTCTATGGAAAACATCATTGGAATTTCAATAGGAATTGTGTTAAATCTGTATAGTGCTTTTGGTAATATGCCCATTTTGATTATATTGATTGTGCCTATCCAAGAACATGTGCCTATCTTTTCATCTTCTAAGGTCTTCTTCAACTTTTTTCTTTAGAGTTATGTAATTTTCTTGTAGAGGTCTCTCACTTTTTTTTTTGTTAGAGTGATTCCCAAGGTTTTTTTTTGTTTGTTTGTTTGTTTGTTTGTTTGTTTTATTTGAGGCTATTGTGTGTGGGATAGTTTTCCTAATTTTTCTT
Organism: Marmota flaviventris; assembly: GCF_047511675.1. NCBI lineage: Eukaryota > Metazoa > Chordata > Mammalia > Rodentia > Sciuridae > Marmota > Marmota flaviventris. The sequence continues at coordinate 84,412,289 of NC_092509.1, read as the reverse complement.
TCAGCTGATATATCATTGGCCAACACCAATTCTTAAGGAGACTCTTTTTTCTCCATTCTGTATTTTTAGCACCATTGTTGAAAATCAGTTGGCATTATACCTATATGAGTAAAATCCTGATTTCTGTAGTCTTTTCCATTGGTCAATGTGTTTTATGTCAGTACCATACAGCATTAATTATTAGTAAACTCATAATATATTTTGCTATTAGATGATATGATCACTCTAGCTTTGTTCTTTTTTTTTCTAGCTTTGTTCTTGTTTCCCTAATTTCCTTGGGTGCATGAGGTATTTTGTTGTTATATATAAAATTTGGCATAATTTTTCTACTTATGTAATTTTTTTGTATTTTCATATGAATTGCATTCAATCTTCAATCTCTTTTGATAGTGTGGATATTTTAGAAAAATTTAATTTTTCAATACATAGACATAGAATACCTGTCCACTAACTGTACAGTCCAAAGAGAAAAATACAATGGCCATCTTTACATTGGTAATAGGAAGGAATGATCCTGTGTCTCTTAAAAATGTTTTATTATTCTCTTTGTTTTGATGCTGAGTTAGCAACAGCCCCCATTTATTATCATCAGTTTTTACTTTTAAAAACATTGGTCAGATTCTGTCATCATTGGTCTTGAGGTTTTCTAAAGTGATTTTATATCAAGTTTGCTTCCCATCTGAGGGTTTTATGCTTATCTCTATTTTTCATTTTGATTTTTCCATAGTGTTTAGGAAACAGCCTCAAAATAGCCTGAGAACTGGTGCTTTCAGGAGTTTAGGGAATCATTCATTATGACCTATGATTTCTTTCTTTAGGCTGTGGTTATAATTTAAACTGTAAATTTATAGACATGGTGATAGTGAAAAAAGGGAAAGAAAAGCCAATTTTTTAAATTGAAAATTGTCTGTTGTAGATATAATTTTTCCCTTGGAGCCTTTTCTAATTTTCCATGTGAAAATGGCTTTTCTTTTATGGAAGCAAATATTATAGCTTGGTTATTTTAGCAAATCCCATATCTGTTTAACTCAATAAATTCTTACTCTTGCCTATTCATAAAACAGTTACTATTTAGTCCTCAAGTTTACAAACTTCACTTAAGCCAGTTGCAGAAAATTCCCTTACAATTTAAAACAGTTAAAACTTTAACTCTCAATAATTCTTCTATACGTTATGTATTTTTTTCATAATTGACACTCTGCTGTTTTAAAGTAGATTCAATCAATTGCATAGTAATGTGAGAAAAGTTCAGTTTTGTTTTTTTGTTTGTTTGTTTGTTTATCTTAGAGGATGTATTATTTTTTGCTTTTCTCTCTATTTTGGGTTTCTGCCGCAGTCTGGCTGGGCACAAATCACGAGCCACTGAAGCAGGAACTAACTTTATTTCTGAACTCCACCAGCACACTCCACACACGCTCCCCGGGAACTCTCCCCAACGCCATAAGGCTCCTCCAGGAACAACCAACCGGAAATCCCTCCTCTGGCACTTCCCCAACCAATGCGAACTCTTCAGGAATCCCGGGAGAGCTCAACCGGAACTCAACTGGAACTCCGGGAGAACTCAAAAGTCATCATCTTAATGACTCACTGGCATCACCTCTCAACCACTACATCTGGCAAAAATGCCATGTGTCATCCTGACTCGGCTATAGCCCTCAACAGGTTTCTGTTTGTTTATGTTTCTCTTTTTTATATTATAATGGTGTTATTGCTTTGAGACTAGTAGACAAAACTGGAATTGATTTAATATTGATAACTGCAAATAATTTTATACTTATTTGGAGCTAACTTTGGGCAACCAATGATATTAGGTTGACCAAGAATATTAAACAATCATAGAAATAACATAACTGGTGAACAGAAACATGACTGTAACATTTAAATTGTCTTAAATTATTAAGCAATGAACATTGTCAAAAAGGATGTATTCAACAAATTGCTCATTCATTCATTAAGTAGGTATCATTTAGTCATTGTATATCTGTAAAGACTTATTTAACCTCATTTTTTGTCCTAAATTCAATATTTTAATGTGTACAAATTTTTGAACAGTACTTTCCAATTTTTTAGCGAAATGCTTAAATGTTTAAGGCTATATTAAATGAGAAAAGAGTACTATATATTCCATGCACTCCAAATTTACATGTCTTTAGTGTTATAATATTAATCTAATTATCTAGATGTTTGTATCAATCAGATTTGTCACCAAAAATTAGCTATTTTTTATTTGCACTCATAGCTCATACTTAAGCAGTTTTAGATGTTTGAATTTATTAGTATAATTTTTAAACTGTAATTTTTGCTATTGCTTTTTTATCTGAAATTTTCTCATAAAAATAAAATTTTGAAAGATGCAAACAAGAAACAGAAGAAAACTCAAATATCTGCAATACCATTTACCATATATAAAACAGTCTGTTAGTTTTATGTTCTACTCATAAAATTTTATTCTTCCAGGCAAACTGAGCTTTTAAATGTATGACTTTATGAGAATTTTGCTATCCATAAATACATGCATTTAAAAAAATTATCCTAATACCTATGAATAAATTCTGTCTCCTACACTTAATATTAATATACTTTTTAAAAATGCAGGACACATAACAACACAATATTATTAATTAATATCATGTGTCATTACAATATTTGAAAAGTTTTTAAAAATGCATACTGGTTGCATCTTAGGTAAAATAGATCTTTTTTAAAACTTGCCTTCAGATAGAGGAGTAACCCTAGGGAATCCAACAACTTCAGTGGAAGGTCTTTAACTTCCATTGTTTTAACCAGGCATGATTTGTCAGTAAAAATGCATAGTGGAAATGGCAAGAGCTTTGGTGTCAAACAGACCTGTAGGTTTGGATCACTCCTCTTCAGGGTTTATAATGACAGAAAACTTATTACAAGTTGGAATCCTCACTGGGATAGAAATAGATGTCCTAATAATGTTACCACAAAAGAGTTATATTATCATATAATAAAAATGAAACTTTCATCTACTTTAAATATTCAATATGGAATTTTACTTTGTTCCTGTCTTTAAAAGTAAAATTAACAAAATACAAGGTAAAATAAATATTGACTGTATCTTTACTGGCTCTTACACCTTGTATATAAATTTTTCTTTAAATGATCATCAGATATATAAGAGAATAATTTATGTCATCAAATATAGATAGTTTTGTTATAATACATAATGTCAGTTTGAATTTTGAACAGGTAAAATTGATTGGTTGAAATGTAATATAACAGTGAATTGGTTTGGGTGGTTCAGTGGCAGTTGGTACCATACATAAGTTTACCTAGTTAACCTCATGAAGAGATTTCCTATGCCTTCCTTTAGACATAGTTTAATGTAGCCATTAAAAACTGACAGTGCTGGGCTGGGGTTGCAGCTCAGTGATAGAGTGCTTGCCTAGCATGCATGAGGCACTGGGTTCTATCCCGGCACCACATTAAAAAACAAAACAAAACTACTAAATAATGGTGTTGTGTCTATCTACAACTATATATATATATATATTTTAAAATGCTAGAAGTGTTACCTCTATCAGAGAAGACAAAGAATAATTCTTGGCTCTTGGCAACTCAGGGGTACTATAGACTGTTAAAATAAGACCCAATTCTGTTCTTTGTAAGGTGTTAAATGACACAGGGCCAACAAATAATATATCTCAATACCAAATGCTAATCCAACTTAGAGATAGATACAACATTTAGTTATATATTAAATATGCCAGTATTATTACTCATAAAAGCAGGATTGAAAATATAGTGAGCTTTAAAATACTTTTCAGAATTATAAACTTCTTCTTTGAATACATGGCACACTTGGACAAACGTCAGCCACTTATAAAGGGAAACATCTTCCCTGTAGGCAAAGAGAAGAACAGAATGTTCCTTATCTTCAGTCTGGCCAATCCCAAAAGCAACTGAGAAATCTCAATATTTCCTTCTTTTAATTGACCAACAACCCTAGTAAGCTATTTCTTTCTTTATTTTTTTTCTTTTTCTGTTTTATTTTTATTCTTTTATGAAAGGAGTGACTAAGGCATTAACTTCCCCCTTTCCTAGATACATTTTATTTATCTTTTTTCCAATGATTTTTTGATTCAGTGAGAGTGGGAATCCCTATACCAAAAAAAAAAAAAAAAAAGAATCAACTCACAATGGATTCAATATTTAAATGCAAAACCTGAAAATGTAAAATGCTTAGAAGAAAAAAAAAAAGGAATACAAGGGGGAAAAGCTTTAAGACATTGCCTTGGCAATTATTTATTAGATATGAGACCAAAAGCACAAGCCAAAAAGCAAAATAGACAACAGGGATCTGAAGTAAAGTCCAGACTTTTATATTTTAGGCACGTGTCCATGTGCTTTTGATGCATGCCATTCTTGGACAAGGAATCCAGTGAGATGGATTAGGTGGGATTTACTGAGAAGGGAGAAGTGGTTGCAGAGAACCACTGCAGTCGTGGTAACGGCCTGCTTTGATATTTCCATTTTCTTAGCAAACTCAATGCTCATTCTGCATTTTAACTTCTTAAACTCTGTCAAATTTAGTACCAGGAGTTTCTAAATCTTTTATCTATTAATACTGAAAATGACCTGTCAATGTGGTGTCACAAACTCTATACTATAATGAATAATCTGTAATGCAGAAAGATTAATTTGATCAATAAATCACAGCAAAAGTGTATACTAAATTCAAGTCTATTATATTCTTTCTAGTACGTCATATTGTTTTCCTAGGCCCTCCCTGACATAAGAGCTATTCTGTGCAAGAAAGTTCACTGTGCAGAAAGGTAAGTATGCAATGGAAGAGAGGTTTTCCCCCTTGAACTTCATATAAAATATTAATGTAAATAGGACTTATTTATTCTAAATCAAAATTTTTGGGGGGGATTAGTTTTCAACCTCTGATTATACTATTTTAATATGAGTAACTCAGTTCTGTAAAGTAATATCATACACTTATAAAGATAGCTTGCTTAATATTATAAACATTTCTAAGTACATGATTAAAGATTAGATTTATTCAGATGAACTTACAGTTATTGAACTAAATGTCTCAGTTTTCAAAAAAAAGTGACAATAATTGAGATATTTTCATAGCTAATTTTAGCATTTTTTCAAACTTTCTTTTTTTCCTGTTAATGTCACTCTTTACATATTTTTTTCCACTGAACTCTATCTCCCCTGCTAGCAGCTGTTCACTCTATCTTATTGCTTCTCTTGCAAGCAAAATGCCTAATTATGTCTTGGTTCCTTATTGAAGAAACATTAACTTTTCTAAAAGTTCCTCTTAGTAAGAAGTAAATGTAATATGGTTGAAAAATGTCCTAGACTTGGTTTCCTTTGTTTTCACCCTGGAGCTGTGTAGCATGGATAGGATGTCCAGCCTCTTTGACTTTACTACACTGTCAAAAAGAAATTAAATATCTACTCTAAGCTTGTTTTGATGAACATTAAATTCTATGTCAATAGTTTTTGTATAACAAAATGAACTTTACCTACAGCCGATTCTTGTCATTGTAGTATCTGATTTTTAATGGCTTTGACTCTCCAAGGAGATAGTAGTTGTTTTCCACTATGTAATATTAATCACTAAGTCATAGATATTGCACTTTCCTAAGGAGGGGATGTTGGAAAGCCTCTCTAATTTATCAGGATTAAATTAAATTCTAAGAGTCTGTTTGCCTTAGAGTTTTAACAAGGCAGCCTTTTAGCCATATTAAACCCCAAATATGAAAAGTTCTTATCTAAAGTATCTAGAGATCTATAGAAATTGCAAGTCATTTCTGGCATTATCAAATTGTTGCATAAAAAAATACCAGACAATCTGAACTGAATTATTTATCACTTGGTATATCTTTATGAAAGTTTAAATATTAATTTCATTTTTTTACCTTAAAGGTGTCTTTACCTTACATGGTTTAATATTAAATAACAGTACAATTTGTAAAATGTCTCATCCATAAAATTTTGCAGCATAGTTCATTTTTAAAATGCAAATTATGATTTTCTGGTCACTAGAATAATATAAATTAATTTATAAAAATACTTGTTACTATATTTGAACTCTAAAAATTAACATTACAAATTTTCATTCATCATAAGCCTTTTTGCCAGTAGTACTATTTTTAAATACATCCTTTACTATAGGATAGCTTCAGGTTGCAGTATTGACTGCCCTAATTATATTCTGAGCTTGCAGTGAGTAATCACATGATACTCTAGATCAAGTGAAATTATATTTCTAAGTATCCATCCACCACTTCTAAACTCATAACCTGTTATTACAATTGTGTTTACTAGTAAAGAGGACTTTGTTCCTACCATTCTGAGCAGGTTCCCTATAGTTAATTATTCTGGGCAGGCATTCATCATGTCCTTGATCAAGTAGCCTAATGCTGAGGAAGTGGTATTATTATGGTGCTAAACTATATTTTGCCTGACAGGGAATGAAAATTTGTCCCAATAATTATTAAAGAGATAAGTAATAAAAGTAATAAAATGATACACTGAAAGTGTTATTTCAATTTTTCATTTAGAGAAGGTAGTCTTAGCAAATATTGAACTGCTGCTTTTTTTTTTTAATCTTTTTGCCCATCCTTCTTGTCAAGGTTTAACAAGTCCTATGGTATCAAGTTTATGGTTCCATTTGGAAATTAGAAATGTGCTTTTAGGATACTATAGAATATTATGCCTTTATTGCACTGTCCTATTTATATATCTTCACTGGATCATATACTAATAGTAAAGAAATCTTTTCCTAGTCTTATATATGTGAAAATGTTTTTAGAAGTCTAGAGTCTTGTATTAATAGTCTGAGACTAAATGTCAGTTTTAAATTTTACCTCCTAATTAAATTACATACATTATTTTAAATGAAGAAAATAAACCAGTTCAATAGACTTGAACTGGGATGGTATCACATACTTGTAATCTCAGTCACTCAGGAAGCGGAGGAAAGATGATTACAAATTCAAAGCCAGATTTTGCAACTTATCAAGACCCTGTCTCAAAATTAAAATAAAATAAAATAATTAAAAATTAAAACGGTTTGGGATGTGGATCAGTTGTACAGTATCCCTGTATTCAATCCACAGTACTGCAAGCAAACAAAAAAAATAAAAATAATGAAACTTCAGAATAAATACTACAGATTAAGATTTATAGAAGGTACTTGTAATTGGAAGTTAGGAATAGTCTGTCTTCACTTTGAAGTAAAGATATAGAAAAAAAAACTTCCATTTTATAATTTAGCTCATTAGGGGCAGGTTCTGAGCTATTCTGGGTACCTTCCTTTCCCCCATCTTCTACATGAATTACATAGTCACATGCTGATTCTTGTTCATCTTCTCTCCCTCCCATCCTTGGCGCAACCCAAACAACCAAGTCAGTTTCTCACTTTCGATCTTTATTATTTATGCATCATCCTCCTGGTGACACTTACATCTTCAGACAGGCTATCTTTTATAAATTCTTTCATTGCTCAGTTATCTTCTGAAACCCAAAATTTATCTTGTCATGGTTTCTACCCCTAAAGCACACTTTGCTTACCATGATGATAGCATGTATTACACAACAGTCATGGGCGTATTTCCTAGATCACAACTGTAATTTTCTCAAGGAAAAAACCAACAGTGTCATTTTTTTCTGCACATTTCCAGAATATGAAAAATCAGGTATTTGTTAATTGTTGGCTAAATTAGTTTGTAGTAAATTAATTGGATAGTGCTATTCTGTCAAGTGCAAGCTACAGATAGACTACTTATTTGATTTCCTGTTTATTTATTTACTTTAAAATACACTTAAAGTGGATGTAATATTTTACCTTTTGAAGTAGATCTGAAGCTACTTAAAATTAAAAAGAGATAAAGGAGTGATGATACAATGTCTTATTTTATATGTTAAATGGAATTCTTGTCAAGTGCTGTCTCAGAAAGCAAATATATTTTAAGGGTGAATATGTAGAAAAGGGGAGGAGTAAAAAGATGAACTCATAAAGTGTAGATTGAGAATCCCTAAAATTAACCACTCAATTATGTCTCAATTAGTGAGGTATCTGAGACTCATTCAGGGAATGTGTCTTTTCTGTATTCTCCATACTACAAATGCTTTAAGGACTTGATATTTCCTAACTAGCTGAATTTAATCCCTTCCAGTTTAGCCATAGATTATACATGCAGTGCCCTTATTGCATTTGCCCACTTAAACACATAATAACAACTTGTAATTAATTATTATAAATTTTTGATTATTCTTTCTTATGTTAAATTCTGTTGCAAATATATTTTCCTTATACTTCTGAAGGCACTTTAAATATATAATGGCCAGATGAAGGTTTTTAAATGTAAAAACAAAGCAGAACAAAGAAGGTAAAAAAACAAGCAGATTTATCATATTAATACTTTACTAAATGTGATAACATTTTCTAATATGGTGGTTAATTTCTAGAAAAAAAAGAGATATTTTTTTAAAAATTGGATGAATGTTTATACTTAAATATAATATTGATACAATATGTCAACTTAGTTTCACTTTTAGCAATAGAGTAAGACTCAGACATTCTTAATACTGAATACAGCAGATAAAAATGTTAATTTAATCTGTGTACAGAAACTTAAGCAGTAACTTTGAAAATCCATTTCCAATTACCAAGTGACAGCTACAATGTATTTGTGTGGAAACTCTAAAATTAACAGTCTTGGGTATAATAGTTGTGATTATTGAACTTTTATCACTCTGTTATAAAAATAAGCCAATGATAAAAATTAAGAAGGGACTTTAACTCTTTTTTTGATGTGATCTTGAAGGATCAATCTAAGACACTTTTATTTAACTCTTAAAGAAAACAGTCTAAGACACCTGACACCTAGTGGCACATGCCTGCAATCCCAGTGGCTCCTGAGGCTGAGACAGGAGGATCACAAGTTCAGTGTCAGCCAGAGCAATTTAGCCAGACCCTGAGGAAATTAGAGAGATCCTGTGTCAAAATAAAAAGTGAAAGGGGCTGGGTATGTGACTCAGTGGTAAAGTAACCCTGGATTCAATCCCCAGTACCATAAAGAGAGGGGGAGAGAGAAGAGAGAGAGAGAGAGAGAGAGAGAGAGAGAGAGAGAGAGAGAGAGAGAGAGAAGAGAGTCTTTTGAATTGTCTCACTTATAATTGTACTTGTAAGTTATATTGATATATTCTTTTTTCAGTTTTTTAAATTCTGATTTGTTATACATGATGGCAGAATGCAATCGATTCCATATTATACATATAGAACACAATTTTTCAAAGCATGGAGAATGCAATTCATTCCATATTATACATATAGAGCACAATTTTTCAAGACACTATTGTACACAGAATATTTCCATACCATTCCTGTCTTATACATGTATTTAGGGTAATGATGTCTAACTCATTCCACCATCATTCCTACTCAATTCTCCCTCCCTTCCCTTCCCTGCACTTTGCCCTATCTAAAGTTCCTCCATTCCTCCCATGCTCCCCCCACCCCATCACCATATATTCTTATAATAAAAAAGCCACAAATATCTAAGGGACAACATATATATATATACACATACATACATATATATGCTATATATTATAAATTATAATATATATAAAATAATAGACAAATTTATAAATGTTTATAAATATATAAAATTTGAAATGAATAAAATATTTTTAAAAAGTAAATTTAGTAGCATCTCACTTTCTTCTGCAACAAAGAAATCTATGGTACTAGGGTTTTTTGAAACTTTACATATCTTTTCCAGAACATATCTTTCATGTGGCAGCTTGTGATTAGTATGATATTTTCCTGATCATTTGGTAAATTTTCATAGCAATCAGTTCTTGCAAAATAATTATACTTTGAGTGGCATTTGTCATGGACAAAACATTTTCAAATTGATACTTTCATAAGGTTGATGTTGGATTTAAAAAATGTAGGGCAGTATACAATAGTTTAAAAAACTATCATCTAATGTGAACATGCTATATACAAGATTACTGTGAATTCTTACTATTAAAATTAATAGCCATATCAAGGTAATAAGGAATCAGTTCTCTAGTCAAGTAATAAAATATTTTGTTTCTTAAGAAAGGCGATATATTAACTAGTTAATCCATGCTGATATATAGAAACAAAATGACTTAATTTGAGACTATAAATAGTAATAGGAAGGTTGGCCATAAAGTAAAAGGTATTAATTAAATAGATAGTCTTGGATTAAGGCTTTGAGGACTATGTTAGATTGGATAATGTTCCCCCCAGAGATAGTCACATTCTGATCACCCAATCTGTGTTACCTTATTATGGCAAAGACACCTCATGACAGTGATAAAATTAAAAATCTAGAAATGGGTATATTACTCTGAATTATATGGACAGCACTAAATTCTACATGGAAATTTGACTTTCTGCACATTTTAAGGTATGTGCTTTCCTTTCTCCTTTAGATTTTACAAAGGTGTCTTATATTTAACAGGTACCCAGTATTTTTTGAAAAATGAAATGAATAAATAACTAAGTAAATAAATAAATAAATAAATAAGTCATACTTCAAGGAGTGGGCAGTATAATCTACTCCATCCTGGAAGAAATGCTTGACTCTTTGGGAAAGACTAAGCCAACACACTACATATCCACTGATAAAATGCCCAAACTCTTTTGGAAATGTATTCTAAAATTCCTCATGAATTAATTTTATTCACTGTCATTAATTTTATTCACTGATTTATCATTTCTACACTTGCAAACATCTAAGATTAAGATAGAAAGGTAACATTACCTAGTTCATAAGAAGTTCATTATAAATGCTAGTTAATTTGAAGCATACTACCATAATGAACCATCAAAAACTAATGATAATTATAATCCTTTGTGTCAATTAATTACATTTTGGGAGGATTTCATGTATATTAATACCCTATTGATATGCAACATATCAGAATAGACTTTGTTATAAGTTCTGTTTCATTGTAGCACTAAATTATTGTCATAGATATTCATGTGATTTCATTTTCTGATAATTAAAAGAATAAAAAATCATTTCTTATATGAATATACATAATTATAATGTACATTGAAGGCCTGGATATCCAGCTTTTTAATTTAAAAATTTTAAAGGGACAAGCTCTTTTATATTATTTTGGATTTTTTTTTCTTCAAGTTAATTTAGAGAAGCACACTAGCAGGTTTAAAAATAATACATACATAAAATAGATCTTTTCAAGCTAGAATTGTAGCATTTAACCTATAGCAATGTTTTTGAAACTGGATAAATGGAGCATATTCAAAAACAATTAAGAATTCCCCAAGTACCAAAATTAGCTGAAAAAATTACAAATTTTGTGGCAGAGTCTTTCTTTACTTCTTTTCTCTGAAATCAGCCTTTCTTCCTATATTACCTCTTATCATCTTTACGTATCTCTATAAAGGTACAAGTAGGATAAGGCGTAGACATTCCATTTTTATATTAAGGAGATTCCCTTTTAAGAATTTAGGATAAGAGAAAAACAGATATACTTGCCCTCTTTCTGTGTTGATTTTATGTATTTCAGATTTTTATTTTTTTGATGGATAATGATAAGACCCTGGATGGATATGAATGCCACACTGGGGACAAAGTTGCATCTAGAACATTTCAGAAGCTACTTAATTCCTGTTCTATGATTTTATGAAGTCAACACTTTTCATTTCCCATGTAAGTTGAGACCATATAATATTTTCTTTCTGCATTTGTCTTATTTCACTTAGCACAATGTCCTCTACCTCATCCCTGGGGTTGAAAATGGCAGTAACTCCTTTTTAAAGGCAGAATAATGTTCCATTGTGTACTGTTAAAGTTGGCCCTCTGAATCAATTGGTTCTGCAGCCATGGATTCAATAAAATTTGGAGGAAAATATCTCAAAAATGCATCTGAATTGAACATGCTCAGACTTTTATTCTTGTCAATATTCTCTAAACAATAAACAACTATTTACATTGTCTTTACATTGCATTAGAAATTAAAAGTGATCAACAGATGATTAAAAGTATACAGGAGGCATAGTTTATATGTAAACACTATGCATTGTTTGTAAACAACTTAGTATCTGCAGATTGGGGTATTAGCAAACAGTCCTAGAAACAATCCTCCGTGAATACCAAGGAATGATTATACTACAATTTCTTTGTAGCCATTTATCAGCCACGTATGGACACTTAGGTTGCTTCCATATCTTGGCCTTTGTGAATAGTGTGATTATCAAAATTATGAGTTGAGGGAAATGGGGAGATGTAGAACAAGGGGTAGAGATTGTGTTTCATAGGATGAGTAGGTTCTAGTGATCCAATAATGTAGACAGGCATGACCAGAGGTTATAGTATTGTATTATATACTGAAAACTTGCTAAAAAATTTAAAAGTAATTATGCAAGATGAAAATGTTAGTTATTCTGAGTCTAGTAATCATTTCACTACATGTATATCAAGTAATATACATTTAATATATTACTTTTATTATAATTAAGTAGATAAAATACTATTTCATTTCTATAGATCTTATAATGGCAAAATTCAACAAGACATTAAAGGACACAGATGAAATTGTCTAGACAATTGTAAAAAGTAGACAATGACATTGTAAACAGAAGGCTGATACTTCTTTTGGATATTCCTGTTATGTTTGGAGGCTGTTGAATGGAAGTGAATGGTGTGATACCTGTGTGTAGTGCATGTATACATGATGTGAAATATTCTCCCTTGGAAGAGGCTCTAGCATCCCATGATATACTCCCATGTACCAAGATGCACTATGGAGGCAGGAAGGCTCACATAGGTTTTCTGAACTCCCTGCTCTGCTCCTGTGCAGAGGTTCTACAAATAAACCAGTGGATACAAAAAAAAAAAAAAATTAACTACATTGAGGTCATTTTGTCCCAAAAAAAGGGGTGACATAAATGTTTTTAAAACATCGGGGGAAAGGTTTAGGCAAAAAATTTTAAAACACTTTCTATTTTTGAAGTTTAGTTTTTTAAAAATTATATGTTTTAAATTTTTTTTAGTTGTAGGTGGACAGAATACCTTTATTTATTTATTTTTATATGGTGCTAAAGATGGAACCCAGTGCCTTACACATGCTAGGCAAATGCTCTACCACTGAACCACAACCCCGAAGTTTAGTTTTATATGAGTCACTATGACAAAATTTTTTAAATTTCTGGAGTTTATTCTTCATTGTCTCTGTATTATATACTGAAAGGTGAAAATTTCCTGCTGTAACCCCAGTACATATGGAGTTTCAAAAATCTTGATTAGTCCTTCACTTCGGATCTGAAGACAATGTGACATGCTCACTACAAGTGAAACATAGTGATGAAGGCAAAATCATTTTAAATTTTTGCATTTATAAATTATCTGTAAAGTTATTGTTGACAACAGGCACTCCAGAGAATATGAGAAGAAAATGACTGACTATAAGATCATACCTGCTTAAAACAAAATGTGTGTATCCACACCTGTTATCACACTGAATATTCTTATAAACTCTCAGTTGCTTCATTATTAACATATATCACATCCAAATTCAAGTGATAATTGGTGTATTAATCACATGTCCTTAGGAATTGAAGAACAGAAGTTCAACAATAGCAATATTAATCACCCTAGCCCATGATCATGTATATATTTGATTCCTGGACTGCAACTAAAAACTGAACTACCTGATGTCACAGAAAATGTTTGAAAACTTCCCTATATACTAAATAACAAATTCTTTAAAAAGCCTCTCCTTTTAGCCTGGTGCTGTAGTGTATGCCTGGTAATCCCAGGGGCTTGGGAGTCTGAGACAAGAGGATCACAAGTTCAAAGCCAGTCTCAGCAAATGCGAGGCGCTAAGCAACTCAGTGAAACCCTGTTTCTAAATAAAATGCAAAATAGAGCTGGGGATATGGCTCTGTGGAGTGCCCCTGAGTTCAATCCCTGATAACAAACAAACAAAAAGCCTCTCCTTTCTAAAACAAAGGAATAGGATTTTTGAAACATCATTAACTCAAGAAAATGCTTTGGAAAAATAATAGACTATCTATTCAGTCAAGTGATTTTTGAAATTTTATCACAAATGAGATTTGGACTGCTGGAGAAAAGTGAGATTTAAAACATAGTATATATTAGCCAGGTATGGTGGTCCAGACTTGTAATGCCAGTGACTGGGGGGGGGGGGGGGGGCTGAGGTATGATGACTGTGAGTTCAAGGCCAGTTTCAGTAAGAGAGTGAAACTCTCTGCAATTTAGAGAGACCTTGTCTCAAAATAAAAATAAAGAGGACTGGGATGTAACTCAATAATTAAGCACTCCTGAGTATAAACCCCAATACTAAAAGAGAAAGAAAGAAAAAAAAAAAAAAAAAAAAATATATATATATATATATATATATATATATATATATATGAATACATATAGTAGTATACAATAGATGCTTGATAAATGAATATTTATATAGTAAATAAATAAGCCATTGCCAGAATAACAAGTAAATGTTTTGTTGGCAAATCATCAAAAAAGTATACTAGTTTCCTGTGATTACTATAACAAAGGTTTATAGTAGAGCTTAAACCAACAAAAATCTTGTTCTCTCATAGCTCTGGAGGTCAAAAGTCTGAAACCAGCACCTGGCAGGCTCTTGCTCCTTCTGAGTAAGTGTAACATTTCTCTCCTGTAATAAAGACACCAGTTATTCACTATAAGACCCATTCTAGTATAACATAATGCCATTTTAACTAAGTACATTCACAAAGACCCTTTTCCAAATAATGTGCAATTCACAGGTCCTGGGTGGACATAAATTTGAGGACTACCATTCAATATACCAAAATTTTCTTTTCTATATACACTATTTTTCAACTAGACTCTATTACAAAAGTTCCTTTAAAAAGTGTTTTGCTAGTGATAGGGTTTATTTACATGTAAACTGTAGACATTTTAATACTGTTGAAGTTGAGTTGTTTTTCCATTTCTTAGATTTAAATGCTTTCCTTTGAATTTGGTAATCACAATTTGAGAGCATCTTATTTGTTAATTCCCACGTCAATAGTTATAAATGGATTTTTTTTTATAGTTTTAGTTATATGGTGGCTTTTAGACAATAACTGATTTCTCATTTTGGTAAGTGTACAATATTTTTCAAACTGTCACTCATTTTCCCCAAAGTGTTTTTTTTTTTTTTAATACTGCAGGATTTTCAGATGATTTAAGCATCTTTTATCTTTCACATTGATCTCTTTAAATTAATGGTACTTTTCAGAATATTAGACACCATGTCTCTTAAATTCAGTCCTACATTTTCTTTGTCTCATAATGACTGCAATTTGAAATAAGTCTTTTTATAAAAACATTTAAAGTTATCATCTCCTATTATTACTATTATTTCTTTTTTTCCTCTCTATTTCTGGAGAGAATTGAAATAGTAATTCTTCAGCCATGAAATTATTTTCCCTGATTTTAGCAAAATGATAGAAGTAATACTTTAAAAAATCCCATATTCCTGTCTGTGGCATTTTTAATGAAATGTTCAGCAGGAGTGCCTTAAATTCTGTGGGAAAATAATAAGGCTCTAAAAAGTATAACTGATCCCAAATGAACATTCTTAATTTATTATTATATTATTAATATAAAAAGTCATTTATTTTATTTTAGGTATATTATCATATGCTGAATAGTTCTTTTAATAAAGCATAGTCTTATAATAGGTTAAAAATAGAACCAAATAGGAAGAGAAAATAATACATTTAAGTACTGGTGTGGAAGGGATATGTTTTAATATATAACTAGTTTTATATAAATTCAAATTTTGTAGGTCAACAATCAGCAACTCAGTTTCTTCCCATTGTGCCTACAACAAGAAAAAAAGATGAATAACCTGGACCACCAGCCTATACCTTGATGTTCTAACAACATAAGGATAACCCTGCCTCCTTAGAGGCTAAATAAGGTTGGAAATTCTCTCTCTTTCTTTTCTCAAATGCTATATTTCAAATGATTCTTTACTCAAAAAGTTCAAAGTTCTCACCTGCCCTGGATCAAATGAGTATTCTAGTTCAGCCTTAGATGGGAAATGTATCAAACAGTATTTAAGTGGGCAATCAAACATCAGCCTTGTGATACTTGCAAATTATCATCTAGACTACACTAAATCAATGTGAACCCATGATTAATACCCTCATTTCTTTTACTAAAGATCCATACCATGAACTACTGCACGGTCTCATCCACACTTGCAAAATTATCTTGAATGCTTACAGTGTAAAACACCTTTTTAAAAATTTTTGCAAGTACTAAATTATATAATCTGACAATAAGATTACAAGATATTACTATCCCCACTTTATAGATGATGAAATTGTGACATAGAGATGAGTCTTTTAACCTGCCCAAGGTCACTGGGCAGTAAGCAATAAAATCAGGAAATAGAATCAGGATTTAAATTCCTGTGGATGTCGAACTCTTTCTCCTGCCTCTCATAATGGATTCTAGATTGTAGATGCAATCCATTTAGAGAAGATTTCATCCATAAAATAATTCATGCAGTGTTGAAGACTTTGTATTTGTTACATGCTAAGTGAAAAACAATAATTGGTCATCTCTTGTTTTATTTTCTTTTGCTTATATTTTAAGCAAATTGTATTCAGTGATATCACATGTAGATACTTTGTCACCATACCCCATGATGCATCTCTTACTGTAATGTAAATAGAGGGAGGACTGGGTATCAATGGAAACAAAATAAGATGCTGCTCAAGATATTTTCACTTCAGATGATCCCTTGTTGGTATCTAAATGACTCTGAAATCTTTCTTGGCCTAAACTGTATTGGAGACTTGCCAAACACAGCTCTATGAAGAAAGAACTACATGCAGGGCCAGGTGGGTGGTGTATATACCTGGTTTCAAACTTCCATTTCTTCATTTATTAACTATGCACATTGACACAAAATTTTCATCAAATCCTCAAAAATTGGTATAAATCGTTAAAATTTATAAAATCATATGAGAATAAAGATCATGAATTTAAATTACCATGCAAAATAAAATTTATATATATATATATGAAAGCTATGTAGGCATGTGTGTATATAACCTATCTGTGTATATACCAATTTTGAAATTAGTGTAGGTAAAACTGAATAAAGTCCTTAAGAAATGAGATATTTTACTTTCAAAGGATATCTTAAGAGATACTGACAATAAGGACACAAATTGATGTTGCACTGACATAATCATCTATATAATATTATTGGGGTAAAATCATTCTAATTTTGAGGAAAAATCAACTTTCAAATTAATAATTACAACAATCAACCTTCAAATTAATAATTACCCTACAAAATGTAGAATGGCTATAGAATGACTGAAGAAGGATAAAGACATATGACAAGAAAATGTGTGATTTGATGTACCTGAATTTTTTTTAAAATGTGAAAACTTTGTTAAGCTTATGGGAGAAATTCAAACAATTGGTGAATATTATTAAAGAAATA